>NC_034410.1:99745497-99788466 GCF_002078875.1 Numida meleagris
CCATTGTTACCAGCTTGCCTGTGTCACTCAGTAGAGTGGGTGCACCCTCCTGGACATTCCTTTTCTGGTTGAGGTACCTGTAGAAGCCTTTCTTGTTCTTTTTGGCCTAGCCAAGTTTACTTCAAGCTAGGCCTTGGCTTTCCTGACCCCACCTCTATGCAGCCTAGCAGCTTCCTTATACTCTTCTTGCAATACCTGCCCCTGCTTCCGCTTCCTGTGCATTTTCTTCTTACTCTTCAGCTTGACCAGCAGTTCCTGGTTCAGCTATGTTGGACTCTTCCCTTCCTTTCCCGACTTGCTACACCCATGGACAGAGAGCTCTTGCGCCCTGAGGTAAGCCCCCTTAAAGATCTTCCAGCTCTGCTCCGTACCTTTGCCCATGTGGACAGTCTCCCAGGGTGTTTTGGTGACTAACTCCCTGAAAAGCTGGAATTTCCCTTTCTTAAAGTTTAGCTTCGTAATTTTACTCTTTGCCTGCCTCATATCCCTCCAGAGCATGAACTCAATTGTAGCATATAAACATAGATGTATATATTTAAAAAGTAATCATAGCTACAGACAAATTTTTTAGAGAAACCATAAAAGACTTTTTACAGTAAAGTAATACAAAATGCTTTAAGTTACATACTTCATATATGAGTTAGATAAAAAATAAATAGATAATTTAGGTAATACTTGTTCGTATTGGTAAAAGCTAAGCCCTGTAGAACCACAGATGGAACAGCAGAAAAAATTCTATGGTAGCTTGTATCAAAACTGGTCACTAAATTCAAACACAAGTTCTATTTTAAGTACAAGAGGCAAAGCTTGATGATAACGATGATGATCTAAGCTGATAACATTTGCAAGATTATCATCAAGACTAAAGTCATTTTACATCTAAAATACTCAAATTTCTTAGAGACGTATTTAGGTAAGTACTTCTATAAAAATGGACACATACGAATCCAGATTGGGCCATTTCTAAGAGAGCAATTTGTTTAGAAGGCATAGTTAAGCTTCCTTTTACAGCTAAGACTACAGTTTTCACTAGCTGCTACTGAACTTGCATTGTTCATAACCATCATACTCATACAGACATCATTTATTCAATATCATTTTGGCAAATACTTACGCAAAGGATTTTGCCCTTCACTGGCATAATATTCATACATGCCACTTTTGACAAGTGTATCATAGTGGGGCAGGAAGTCAATTCTTTCCTTTGTTGCTGAAAGTAGGGTTTGGTCAACTGACTGTAGTAGATACAGAGTAACTCCATCCTGAACAAGTTCCTCTGCAATAAAAAAACAAAATAAAAAGCCTGTTGGAGAGTGTTCACTGTACATGTCAGCTTCTCTAAACAGAGCATGTTTAGCCACAGATAATCTCTGTTATTTACTTAAGTACTCACTACTCAGCCTTCTGGCAACAGGACCTGATTAAAAAAAATCTTTGCACATTTCCAAGCTAAACAATGCATACTTTCTTTGGTAACAGCTATTTATGAGCCATTTTTTTCCCAATTATTTACAGAATTTGTAACGAAAGTAGACAATTCACCTTATATAGCTTTTATCGTACTAGCTAGCACTTGCTAAAAACCTTTTGTGAAAGTCAATTTTTTAAAATTCTTGGCAAATTATTTCACAATTTTTATTTCCAGTTAATCATTGCATGTAATCATGTAGTCATCATGTGATCTTTACAATCAATACAAGAGGTCCCTGTACTTAATTTGCTATCTAAGATACTTACTGAAGTTGTCTTCTGTAATTTCTTTCCTGTTTGTTGTGGTGATAACAAAGTTTTCATCAGAAGTTATGCCAAACGCCTACAAAATTGGAGGGAATTTAGTTATGATCAGTTATTCCACTAAATATTCAGTTAAGTGCAAATAATAATGGTCTTTAACTTTGCCACAAAATTACTAAAAAGTGTTCTGACGTTTTTTCCATTTTAACTCAGAAGTAGAATACACTTTAATTCCATAATTTGCTTCCTCAACTTAGCTAAAGTTGTTTGCTTTCTTACCTACTTAAAATAACATTCTAGGGAACAAACAGAAATTTCAAAGAGGAAACCACCATGCTACTTCAGACTGAGCAACGAGAACAGCAATACTAAATATCAAGATGACCCAAATTTAACTGCACTCTTAAGGTATTAAACCAAATGCTTATTATACTCAGTTACACATGAAAATATTGTTCTCCAATTTTATTACACATGAAAATCTGAGACTGCTTTTAAAAAATTATTTACCATTAAAACACTCTGGTATGTTTTTCTAAAGCTAGCTAATTTGCCTCTGCAGTCTCCAGCTTGTGACTGTTTCTATTGCCTTGGACTTTTTATTCTGCTTTCCACATGCCTCTACATATATGGCTCTACATGCCCCAATCTCTGCACGTTGACATTAATCGCTCTATGAAAATAAGGTATCAAGTAACTGCATTTTTTACTGTCTTTCCAAATCTTCAAGAATCAAGTTCCGGGGAAAGCCAGCCCTGCTCCTGTTTAATTCTATCAACCCTCTCAATGCTGTGGACACAATTCCAACAAGCGCTTATTCCTCTTAGCTTGATCTTTCTCTGAAGTTCTTGCATTACATGTGGCAACTTCCTATCACCATTTCCTATAGCTCTTCTTTTCTATCCTCAGTACCCAAACTACCGCTTACTTTCATCACATAGGCTTGCTTTCTGTCTTCCAATTACCTTCTCTCTAGTTGTTACCATGTTTTTCAGATATAGTTAGCATCCATCAGCAAAATTACCAAAATACTTCAGGGCAGTTTGTCCAATGGCCACAGTGATGTCTGCACTAAAAAGTGTAGAAGATTGCAACGAACAGGCTAGAAAAACTAGAGCAGTTTACTAGGAGCCATTTAAACTACCTGCTGAGCAACAGATGATAACTACACTTGGAGGCATACGAGTGCATATGGCAGAGGGCTACAGAGGTGACAGTGTGGAAGAAGGTCATGAACTGCCCTGAACCAGCCACAGCCCATAATGGATGGCTTTCAAAGTGATGAGAACAACCTACTGCGCACCAACAATTGAGACAATCAGAAGAGCACATGGTGCTTCTACTCAAACAAATTGGGGAACAAAGGCACACCAGAAGCAACAGAAGAGATGCACAACAGAAAACATGGCTGAAGCTCATGTGAAAATGATTTGAAAATATTAAAAGCTTTTATTAGTGAGAATCTATATTGGTTGCTATGAAAGTAATGCCTCACATTTATTTCCACGGAAAGTATAACATATACAAAGAGCACAATAACACTGTTTGATGGGGGGAAATTCTCAGCTGCAAAACAGTACCCATTAGCATTGGCACCACCATTAGCTATGCATTTTCGCCAGTGACAAACAAGAACCTGCATGCCATACCGTAAGAAGCTGGAACAATTTTTGGCTCAAAGCTTGTTCAGCAGCACCCATTTGAGACACAACCTGCTGCACAAGCTTCTGGGGTTAGTGGTTACCATAAGCACAGCAGTAAGAGAAACATACGCAGTTGGGCAGCCAGGAGAAACCATTTTTGACTGTTGCTCCTTTTGGGCATTCAAGCTGACTTATGGGGGCTGTCTTGGAGGAGAAGACCACCATGCAGTCAATGCGACAATTGCGTCAACAACTGCCGATTACCCAATGGGAGAGGCGTGTACTACAGACAGGCTGTTGCCCCTAACAAACAAAACACAAATGCCCCTGACAACTAAAGGAAGCCCTGATGAACCATCAGAAGTGTCCCTGGCAATCAAAATGACACTATGAAGAGGATAAAAACCCGAAGAGTTCCAAGGTAGAATGGGGTACGCCCAGTGCCAAACTGCAGCTGTGCAGGTCAACCAGACGTCGCTGACTGACTTGCTGCCTCCCTCTGTACCAACGAGGCATCGCTGGATCCCTGGTGGTGACTATCCCCGCTCTGTAAACGATTTACTAGGATTTCTCCCTTTATTGTCACTAACTTCTCCATCTTCCCTACATTCCTTAGTTGCTTAGAATTTGTAATAAATCACTGGTCAGCATCTCGCCTCATTTGCTGTCTTAATCTTCCTCAGGGTATATATATGTCAAACCACCTCCTACAATAATTGGAGCAAGACACATGCTTGTAAAAATCTGCAACAGTGGAGCTGAACCACTGCTTCACAGTCACTATGATGGTGTCATCGCTAGGTAAACGTTACCCACACAGTCCATCTTTCATTAGTATGAAGAGATGGAAGTCAGAAGGTACCAAATCTGGACTACACAGTGGATGTGGTAGGACAGTCCAGTCAAGATTGTCAATGTGCTCCACATTCTTCAAAATGGTATGGAGCATGGCGTTATCATGTTGCATGAGAAAGGTTGTCTTCTTCTCTGGCCTGACTCTGGGAGTTCAGGCATTCAGCTTAGTCAGCATCACAATGGAGCAGTCAGAGTTGATGGTTTGTCTGGGTTACCGGAAATTCAGAAGGATCACCTCCTTTCCTATCCCAAAAGACAGTGCACATCACTTTACCCACTGACAGCTGTGTCTTGAACCTTTTCTTCAATGGGGAATTAACATGTTGCCACTCCACGGACTGCCATTTTCACTCCAGCTTGTAGTGGGGACACCATGTGTTGTCACCAGCAATGACACAATCCCAGAAACTGTCACCTTCAGTCTCATATTGGTTCAATACAACCTGGCAAACTTGCATACAGTGCTCTTCCTGTTCTTGTATGAGCATGTATGGGAACCACCTAGCACAAACTTTGCGATTTTCCAACACTGCCACCATTGTTTGCAATGCACTGAAACCAGTATTCAGCTCTGTATGCAGTCCCCTGACTGTAATGTGCTGATTTGCATAGATGAGTTAAGATGACTCTTCATTTCATGACAGCTGCACATGGCCATCTGGAATATGGCTTCCCTTCCATATCACTGTTGCCACTGCTGAAATTCACCACCCACAGCATCACTGCACTCACATCCACTGTTTGGTCTCCATAAATGTTCAGCAAGCGTCACTGGGTGCCATTTTTTCTGCATGGAGGAATTCAATGACATATCTTTGCCTCATACACACTTCCATGTCAGACGCCATTCCGTCAGCCTGCTTCCCTGCTGCCATCTGTCACATAGCAACTACACATAACAGATTAGCAGGAACGTTCAATCTCTACTGCCATACCACCAACATCAAAAAACAGGGGGCACTACCTTTGCAGCAGCCCTTGTACTTTAACTGTATATTATTTTTTTAGTTATTCCTTGTATCATTGTAGGGACCACATTGTGATTAGTGTATCTATAAAGCTGGATAAGACTTTTTGACTTTGCTGACAGTACTGACCGGGTGCTTAGCAATTTTCAGGCGACCCACGAAGCACCCATGTCAGAGCAGGGAATTTCTCCTGTCTACCCTCCGAGCCCTACAGGGCTGTGGCCTGTACCAGAGCAGAAGAAAACCAATGAAGAACATGGATGAGCAGCAGAGAGAAACCCTTACGAATGTGGCTCCAACCTTTAATGCTGCCTGTTGCCTCACTGAAGGAACTGACAAGAGAAATTTAAACTGAGAATTGGGAAAGAGTTAGAAAAGGGAGATAAAAAATATTTCCCAACACATCTGTTTACTTACCTTTCCCCAAAGAATAATCAAAGGTTTGTGTTAATTTGCAATAAGTTAAACCAAGAGAAATTCCCTGAATTGAGGCTGTTTTGCCCACAATAGGAAGTCAGTCACTGTAACTATGAAATTGTACAAAAACCAAAAAGCTGCCCTTACTCAAAGAAAATAAACGCATTCGCTATCAACTGGAGGCTTATTCTGGAGCACTGTCTGTGTTTCATGACAAATGAAGTTAATGACACTCAATTTCCTGGTTGATATTTATGACATTAGATGAATATAATGCTAGAAGGCAAGAGTTTGAAACAGCCAAGCAATTAATGCCAGACATCCAAGAAGCTTTCAGCAGAGGAATTTAAAGGTAAGATACATGTAGGTGTAAATGAATGGTGATCCTTCTAACCCTTAAATCTGAATCAAGGTTCAACCCATATACTTGCTTCAGTCACAGGTTTTCTTTATATACTAAAAACACACACACACAAAAAAACCCCCCACCAAAATAGAAGCCCACAAATTGTAGACAACTCACTAGCAGCTAAAACTCCTTCAATTACATCTTATTTTCTTTTTTCCTTTATACATAAGCACTTAAAGTAACTTTTCCTGCTATTTGATTCAAATACAAATTGTAAGGCTTTTGTGGCTGCCAGGTCAACTAGAACATCTAACATGAAGTCAACACAGATTTTGCCTCTGTATTTACAGTTTGCTTTGGAAAAGATGTTAAACAATAAGATGTTCAATTCTGTGTGTATAGCATTGTGTCTTGGAGTAATATGGATAGACTTGAAGTGATCGGTGAAGGAGAAATAACACTGTACATACACAATCATTGATCTGCTTCTAGCAGTTTTATCTAACACTGGAAGAAGTATAAAATACTCAATGTCATCTTTTCAAACTGTTTCACTAGAGAACAGCTCAGCAAGAGGTGACCTGGGAGTGCTCGTGTCTGCAGCTCAGCATGAGCAGCAGTGTGTCCAGCAGCCAAGAGGGTGAAATACATGACAGGGTGCATGAAGTACAGCACAGCCAGCTGGTCAAAAGAGGCAATTCTCCTGCTATACTTAGTGTTGGTGTGGTCTCACTTTGAAGACCATGTGTAGTTCTGGGCCTCACAGTGTAAGACGGATGATAAAATCCTTGTGAAGGCACCCAGAGGAGGGCAACAAAACAGGGCTGGGAGGCATGTTCTGTGAGAGAAGGCCAAGGATATTGGTCTGTCCAGCCTGGAGAAGTTGAGAGGCCTCTGTGCTGCTCTCCACAGCTCCCCGCGTAGGAGAAGCAGAGGGAGGTGCTGGGCTCTGCTCCTGGGAACCAATGGCATGAGGGGGATCAGCACAGAGCTGCCACGGGAGGGTCAGACTAGGCACTGGGAAATGTTTCCTTACCCCAAGGTGGGTCAGACCCTGGAACAGGCTTCCTGGAGGTGATTCTCAATGCCTGTCAGCCGTTCAAGGCACTTGGACAATGCACTCCATAACACGCTTTAACTTTTGGTTAGCCCAGCTCTAACCATACATAGACATAAAGTAGCAAAACAGAAAGTACAGTATCTTTACAGAAGATATTTAACCCCTAGCAACTCAGACTTTTCCATCACAGTTGTTTCAATAAGAACATTTTAAAAGTGTTGAAGTTACTATCTCCTCGCATGGTGAACACTCTCAGAATGCAGCTGCATTTACCAGTTAGACATCCTGCTTTATGCCACATTAAAAAGAATTATCAGTCCAAATTGAAAGAGATTTGTTAGATCAACAAGTGGAGGAAGCTATAAAGGATTTTATTCTCAAATCACAGATTTTCAAAAGAGCAACTGTTTTTCAGTAGTGTCTACTGGATATTGAGATATTTGTATTGCATCTTTCAATTATTCTTATGACTGAAAAATATCAACATCATTCATACAAATTAGCAAGTACTCAGAGTAAGACATGAACAGTTGAAGTAGAAACTAAGATCTTACCGGGAGTCACTGAGAACAACTGTATACAATAGCTTCAAAGAGTGCTAATCAGATAAATACTTCCACTCCACTGTTGGGTCACTCAGTTGATCAACAGCCTGCTAAGGATCTGTTTGTGCAGATGGACCTATTATTGAGCACTCATGGTATCAGAGCAAGTATAACAATCATCTCAAGGCAAGCTCATTTGGATACGATTAATGTCAAAACAGAAATAAAGAGCATCTTTTGATACCAACAGTCTCTACAAAAACACATGCATTTGAAACAGATGGAAATTATTTGTAAGTATTTTTCAAAGCTCAGAGAGTTGTACATTACAGAGGAATATCCAGTAGCCACTGTGCAGACAGTAACTAGAGGCAGTCTACTTACAAAAAGCAGTAGCGAACATTACTGTTCTGAAACATTCTCCAACCATTCTTTACTGACAAACACCTCAATTTGAAGATCAAATTGACCCAGATAAAACAGCAGAACTTGAAGTGTCTTGTCCTCTGTAGTACTTCTAAATTTCTCTACTTCCCAAAGTTCAGATGATACAAATATTTACAAAAAGATGGTTCAACAGAAACATTTAAGTATCTCATTAGGTATGTTACTATTGAATTTTGTTATAACCTTTTATGCAATGTCTTCAATTAAAACATTATCACAATTATTTCCTCTATTTTTTTTTCCAATATAAGCAGAAGGTAACTTCATGACAGAAGCTTTCTACAGAAAATACACATGCGTATCTAAGAAATCTTGACCAGAAGAGGCAGTTAACCTAGAGATCTTTTCAAGATTTGTAGGATCTAAGCTTAGTGCTCTAAAGTTTATGCAAAGAACATGCTGTCATTAGTAGACTTGTTCAGTGCCTGTACAAACAGTAGAACTTTCATCAGAAATCCACAAGACATTTTGTCTAAAAGCAAAATCACAAATACTGAAGAACACAGATACCAACCAAGGTTTTGTCATCGACTCTACACAGCTTCCACCATGAAAACATGTTGTATGGCATCACTTGTTAGAGAGAACAATCAAAAATTTGGAAGACACTCTTCAAAAGCAAAAGTACTTGTGGGCATCCAGGAAGTTGCACCTGGAAAACTAATGCTCAAGGAGTGAAGACGATAAGCATCTGACTATCACCATTGTTCAAATCTGAGCAGGAACTTAAAAACCACATACCCTTACAAATCAGTCAATGCACACATTTAATAGTGTAGTATAATAATGTAGTACATTTAGTAACATAGTACCAAAGTGCACAGAGCTATGCAAATTGTATCCTCTTCCCACCCAAAAGTCAGCAACAAAACCAAAGATGCTGTACATAAGCACTTCAGCGAAGTCTGAGATTCAACATGGCAATTATTGAAAAAACTTAAATAATGCCCTGCCTTGTGTACCTGCCTTATGTTTTGTGTATGTATGGCATGCTTAAACAGTTCCTTGAAAAGTAACAGAACATAGGCTTTATAGTACAAAAGTATAATGACTGCAAGGTGGATTGATCTCATTACTAAGAATTAAGAATTCATATTGCGCAAATGTATCAAAAGAGCATTTTGGCATGGTACCAAAATAGCTCTTAAAGATTTAAGAGTTGTTGTCCAGTGATATGCATTCATTCACCACAAATAATGTCACTGAACATTATTTGTTTGGCACTGGTAAGCAAGTGAATACAAAATATTACACCTATCTCTTGAGTTCCCATACTACAGCTGTGTTTTCCCCCCGCATTCCCTTTCAATGAAATCCTTCTTGTCTATCAGCATACTGATACACTGGAATTTGTCTTGGTTAACTGGAAGAAGGTAGAATGGAAGGATACAATGAGAAGCTCAACAACAGACCTAATAAAAATTTTAAACAAAAATGCCTCCAGGGACAGGACATCAACCACATCACTGGGCAACCTGTTCCAGTGCCTCACCACCCTCACTGTAAAAGACTTTTTCCTTACATCCAACCTGAACCACTCCACTTTGAGCTTGAAACCATTTCCCCTTGTTCTAATCACAACAGACCCTGCTAAAGAGTCTGTCCCCTTCTTTCCTGTGGCTCCCCTGGAGATACTGACAGGCCTCTATCAGGTCACCTCAGAGCCTTCTCCTCACTAGGCTGAACAGCCCCAGCTCTCTCACCCTGTTCTCGCAGAAGAGGTGCTTCATCCCTTCAATTGTTTTTGTGGCCCTCCTCTGGATGTGCTCCAACAGGTCTATGTCTCTCCTGCACAAAGGACTCCACATCTGGATGCAGTAATCCAGCTGAGGCCTCACCAGCACAGAGTAGAGGGGCAGGATCACCTCCCTTGACCTGCCGGCCATGCTTCTTTTGACGTAGTCCAGAATATGGACGGCCTTCTGGGCTACGAGGGCACATTGCTGGCTCATGTACGCATTCCCATCCACCAGTACCCCCAGGCCTTTTTCAGCAGGACTGTACTCAATCCTCTCATCTCCCAGCTTGTATCGGCAGTGGATGCTGCCTCGACCTGCGTGAAAGATCTTGCATTGGCATTTGCTGAACCTCATGAGGTTCACCTGGGTCCACTGCTCAAGCCTGTCTAGGAGGATGGCATCCCATCCCTCTGGTGTGTCGACTGCACACCACAGCTTGGTGTCATCAGCGAGCTTGCTGCGGGTGCACTCGACCCCCCTCTCATGTCATTGATGAAGATATTAAAGAGTATCGTTCCCAGAACCGATCCCTGGGGGACACCACACGTCACCCATCTCCATCCAGACATGGAGCCACTGACCACCACTCTCTGGATTCAATCCTCCAGACAGTTCTTCATCCATCAAACAGGCCACACATCAAATCCACTTCTTTCCAATTTGGAGAGAAGGATGTTGTGGGCTACCGTGTCAAAGACCTTACTCAAGTCCAGACAGATGATATCTATCAGTGGCTCTTCCCTTGTCCAATGATGCTCTGACACCATCATAGAAGGCCACTAAGTTGGTCAAGCAGGATTTGCCCTTGGTGAAGCCATGCTGGTTCTCCTGTATCACCACCCTGCCTTCCACGTGCCTTAGCATCGCTTTCAGCCAGATCTGCTCAATGATCTTTCCTGGCTCAGAGGAGACACTAACAGGTCGGTAGTTCCTGGGGTCAGCCTTTTTACCCTTTTTAAAAATGGATGGGATGTTGCCTTTTTCCCATCACCAGGGACTTCACCTGACTGCCACGGCTTTTCTAGTATCATTGAGAGTGGCTTGGTGACTACATCAGCCAATTCCCTTAGGACTCTGGGATGTATCTCATTGGGACCCATAGATTTGCGGATGTTCAAGTTCCTCACGTGGTCATGAACCTGATCTATGCTCACAGTGGGAGAGAAGTTGCTTCCCCAATCCTCTCCTACCAAATCAAACATTTGAGGGCTGTGCAGCAAGCAGTTACCACAGAAGACCAAGGCAAAAAAGTACCTCAGCCTTCTCCTTGTCCATTGTTACCAGCTTGCCTGTGTCACTCAGTAGAGTGGGTGCACCCTGCTGGACATTCCTTTTCTGGTTGAGGTACCTGTAGAAGCCTTTCTTGCTCTTCTTCATATTCCTTGCCAAGTTTAATTCAGGCTGGACCTTGGCTTTCCTGACTCCATTCCTCTAAATGTCATGGTAAATGGTAGAGAATAGTTCTAACAAAAGATAGGAAACTGTACAAGCAATGCTAGTGCCACAAAGAGGTGAAATTTCCTATTTAATTCACTTACCTTAAACTTTCGTTGTTCTGGGGACTGAGATTATGGGAATGCTCCACATATGCTCTACAGTACTCAAACTGAACAGTCAAGCTAACAGATCATTTTAAATAAAGGGGATTCTGCTTTAGGATCACTGCAAGGAAGAATAATGAAGACTATATATGCTTTTTTGTTGTTGTTGTTTTGTTTTAAGAAGGTCCTCTCCTCCCTCAAAAGGAAAGACTAATTTGTATGCATATAAAGCCACATCCGACCACACTGTCATGCATTAACATATTGTTAGGGGATAGTACCAAAACTCCTTAGGTGATAAAAATCAGACTCAAAACTGAAACAAACACTAGCTTCAAAACTGAATAATGAATATTTTAATTACAGACAATACTTTCCATGACAATAATCCGAGGAAATGATTACATGCCTAAACCCATCTCCCAGTGGCCGACTCTCCTGTCTAAATGATCAGTTACTTAGCTACACAATTTGGGATCAAAGATGGCAATTAGATTTAATACTCTTCTTTCAATATTTATCTTCACCTTTAACTCCCATGTGACCTGGTATTAATTTTCTCATGCCGTATAAAGATTTTCCCAGCAGAATTAGCTCCAACAGCTTAACGTATACATGGCATTTTTCCCAGACATTACCATCCTCATGGCCAGTTTGCAGATGCATGCCCATCCTTGCTGTGACTGCGACAACAGTACTACTCAATCTCATGACAAACTACAAACAAAAGTATATCCATAGACAAGCCTATGCTGAGCCTGAGCCACCAGATAGTATAACCATAGGAATGAACATTGCTAGATACATTGTATTTGACTGATCTGGCATTCAGACAGTGTCTAATAGCTTTAGTTGGAGAAAAGCAAATACAACATTCTACTTCTTATCTTAACAATTCAAAGCTACTTATCAAAAGGATGTCTCTTCTTGAACTTTCATCACCTCCCTGATAAGTTTGCAGTACCATGAAGTGGGGAAAGTCTGTCTCAATCACAGGAATCAAGTCACCATCTTTCTCATGAAAGTATTTTGTTGCTACTTTCAAGATGCCAGAGATTATACACTTTCAGTAGCACAACGTTTGGAAAAAACACAACATGCAAAACTGCCAGAGGCACTGAGATGCCAGAACACTCTTCCAGAAGCCTAACAAGAGAACTTGCCCAGTGTCAGTGTGCCACACATCACATGTCAGTCTTCCTGGACACATCAAGTCTGACAGCTTCCCCTGTATCAGTATTTACTGGCCACATCAAACAATCCACCTACACGAACTGCAGGGCATTCAGAGTCAGAAGTCCCACAAGGAGCATAATGAAAGCTCTGAGGTATAAAGGGTCACCACAAAGAAATTAGCAGCAATGGTGGCAGCTCTGACTGAACTGCCACAGGCATTGCTACAGAAGCCCTTTCCCTAAGGCAACAACCACGCACAGGTATTTAAAAGCATCAGCTCTACTATCCTGAAGAATTAACATCTCAAAACAAGATTTACTACAGAACCATGCAAAGAGAGGCAGGTGTGAGAAGGAATTCCTGCTGACACTGAGCACCCACAGCTCCAGCCACAGCAAAGTGCTGCCCAGATGCAGGACAAACCAAGCAATTTTCTTCAAAAAAATACAGCCTAAAGAATAACGCACTAATTGCACTGCATAAAGAAACTAAACGTATTTCAGTAGAAAAAATTAGTACAAAATCTACAACTGATGCTTCTCTTTGCTTCACAACATAAAAGAGCATTCAACAAGTTTATGACACGTACAGAGGTCTCTCCAAAAGTAAGACCTCCTATTTATTTTCATGGAAACTACCATAGACACAAAGAGCACAATAACAATATTTTAGAAGATATAGCATATTCTCAGCTACAAACCACTGTTTTTCAACATAGCCACCACCATTACTTGTGCATTTTCACCAGCAAAGAGTAAGAGCCTGCATGCCACGCTTGTAGATATTGGCACCAGTGGAGGTGATCCATTGTTGCTGTTGCTGCTACTAAAACACACCACCCACTGCCTCACTGTGCTCACAGCCACTGGTTGGTCTCTACATTCAGCAGGTGTCAACAAAATGTCACTGGGTGCCGCTTTTTCCACATGGAGGAATTCAATGACACACCTTTGCTTCATATGCCCTTCCACGTAAGTTGCCGTTCTGTCAGACTGCCCCTCTGCCGCCATCCATCACTCGGTAACAACACGTAACAGGATACTGGCAGGAAGGTTCAACCTCTACTGCCATACCACCAACATTCACCTCCAACGTCGCAGGCCAACACCATAAAGTAGGAGGCATTACTTTCAGAGCAGCCCTGATCACACTCTCAGTAAAGAACACGACGGCCGAAAACGGGCAGCAGCTGCTGCCGGAACTCTGAACTCAACGCGCGGACACACAACTCCACCTCCGCGGGGCCGGAAGGCAGAGCGAGCCGGCGCTCGGCACAGCGAAATAGGACCGAACGCAGCGCGACTCCGGCGGGCAGCAAGCGCCGCTCGCTGCCGACACCTTGGACAGCAGAACGCGCCGCGCCCCCACCCGCCGCGGCGCTCGGCGCTGCCGCCCCACGATTCCCCGCGCGGGGGCGCTGCCGAGCGCAGCCGCCGCCGCCACCCCGCTGCAAGGCCGCCCCTCTGCTCGACGCCGGGCGGCGCGGGCCGGGGGGGCTGCGCGCGTGGACGCGGCACGGGCTCCCTCCCCGGCTCCCCTCGGCCCTCCCCGTGGCGAAAACGGCGGCGTTGGTTGGGGCGCCCGCACCTGTCCGTGCCGCGCGCGGGGCGACGCGTTACGATGCGTTCCGTTACCCCCCCCACCCCTCACCCGCCGCCCTGCACCTGGCACACGGCGCTGCGGAAGCCACGGTAGTTGTTCTTGCCGTAGCTGAGCACTTTCTCGTCCGGATCCGCCTGCTCCCGGCGCCGGTCGAAGAGGAAGACGGTGCGATCCCCGTTGCCGCGTGGAGACAGCAGCATCGGCTTGCGGGCCCCGCGGCTGCCGCCCGCCGCTGCCATTTTGGGAAGGCGAGGAGACGGAAACCGTCCGGCAGCGATGGCGGCAACGGCGGCGTCTGGCGCCTACCCGCGAGCTCCCCCACCTGGCGCTGCGCTTCTGCCGGGCGGAAGAAGCGAAGGAGCCGGAAGGGAGGAGAACGCGCGGCGGCCGAGAAACGAAACCCCAGCTCGTCGCCGCGACCTCGGAACGAGACGGCTCCGCGACACTTCCGGGGCGGGGCCGGGGCGGGGCGGGAGGCGGAGGGCTGGTGCCGCCCCCTGGGCGCGCATGCGTGCTGGCGCCGGCACCGCGTGCCGTTGGCATCGCCCGGCCGTGAGGCGGCGGGAGCCGCTGCCGGCGCCTGAGGCGAGGGCTCAGCGTTCTGCGGCCTTTGTCCCCATTCGGGCTTCAGCGCTGAGGCGCAAAGGACTGCTCGCTTTCCTTAGCATGAACAATCAAGCCCTAAGGTGGTCACCATGACGTGGCAGCTGTAGTTTGTCCCCCACACCCCATTCAGTTTCTTCCTACCTGCGATATAGACACTGAAGTGTCAGCTTGTCACTGCCACATGCTCAAGTGAATTAGCTTCTAGTGTGCCTTGGGAACTGCCAAGTCAGTATAGAGATATTTATAAAAACATTATCATGGAATTACAGAATCACTGTGGCTGGAAGGGACCTCAAAGCCCACCCAGTCCCACCCCATGCTGTGGGCAGTGCTGCCACTCACCAGCTCAGCTGCCCAGCCCAGGGCCCCATCCAACCTGGCCTTGAGCGCCTCCAGGGATGGGGCACCCACAGCTTCTCTGGGCAGCTGTGCCAGTGCCTCACTGCCTTCTTGAGTGAAGAATTTCCCCAGCATCTAACATAAATTTCCCCTCCATTTGTTTAATGCCGTTCCCCCTTGTCCTGTCACTATCACACTGTAAAAAATTTCTCCCCCTTCCTGCTTGTAAGCACCCTTCAAGTACTGGAAGGCTGCAATAAAGTCTTCCTAGAGCTGTCTCTCCTCCAAACTAAACAAGCCCAGCTTCCTCAGCCTTTCTTCACAGGAGAGGTGCTACAGCCCTCTGATCATCTTCATGGCCCTCCTCTAGACCTCCTCCAAAAGCTCACATCTTTCCTGTGTTGGGGCCCCAGACCTGCACACAGTACTCCATTCTGATTTATATATTTGTATCCCTGAATCAAACATGATGTGTTAGTACCTACAAAGCACTTTTTGTTTTTTTTTCCAGATACCCTCCATCCACTCAGCATTCCTGCTTTCTCAAACACTCTTCTTTGCAGCAGGTAGGGTCAGATCTCAGGATCCTTGCTGTCTGGCTGCCCCTGGCTTTCCTCAACCTCATGGACTTGGGATGGGCATTATCTGGAATATGAGGGAGAACTGTGTTATTCACAACACCCGCTCCTCTCTGTGCTGTGCATTTTATCAACAGTAATAATAGATGTTGCGACTGCAGCATAATACCTGGGGAATCCCATTTGTAAACAGCCTTTACACTGAAGATGGAAATGATGATTTCCCCTTGGCAAGCAACTTTTCAGACTTGATTTGAATAAATGTTACTGGTTTATTATGTTTTTTTTTTCTCCTTAGGGAGAAGAGGAATTTTTTTTTTTACATAAGTTTCTACTGAGTAGGGTACATTGAAGGAATGATATAAATGATTAAGGATTTCATGTTCATTTCTGTTTTGAGGTCCACAACTGTTTTTAATTTTTCTTCATGTTGAATGCATGAAAGTCCTTGCATTGTTGTATATGCAACACTGATGACTTCTGCCTGTGCGCCATTTTTGAAGAATGGTAGGACTATAGTAGCTGAAAAACTGTAGTTGAAATAATATTTCAAGAAATAATTACAGTCTTTCAGGAACTAGAAAAACATACTTGTCAGGAACATGTCAAGGTCTTTTGCCATTCAGCAAGACCTGGACAGACTGGTGAGTTGGGCAGAGAGGAACCTGAAGAGGTTCAGCAACAGCAAGTGTAGAGTTCTGCACCTGGGGAGGAATAACTGCATACATCAGTACTGGTTGGGTGCTGACCTGCTGGAAAGGAGCTCTACGGAGGAGGACTTGAGTACGCTGGTGGGCAACCGGTTGGCCATGAGCCAGCAGTGTACCCTTGTGGACAAGAAGGCCAATGGCATCCTGGGGTGTATTAACAAGAATGTAGCCAACAGGTCAAGGGAATTGATCCTTCCCCTCTACTCTGCCCCGCTGAGGCCACATCTGTAGTACTGTGTCCAGTTCTGTGCTTCTCGGTTAAAGAAGGAAGGAACTTGAAGAAAGAGTCCTGCGAAGGGCTACAGAAATGTTGAGGGGCCTTCTTTATGAGAAAAAGCTGAGAGATTCGGGGCTGTTCAGCCTGGAGAAGACTGAGGAGGAGATCTTACCAATACTTACAAATATCAAGTGGTTGAGTGTCAAGTGGATGAAGCCAGGCTCTTTTCAGCAGTGCCCAGTGACAGGAAAAGGGGCAATGGGCACAAACTGGAATACAGTAAGTTCCATATGAACATGAGGAAAAGCTTCTTTACTTTGAGGATGAGGGAACACTGGAACAGGCTTCCCAGAAAGGCTGTGGAGTCTCCTCTGGAAGTATTCAACTCCCACATGGATGTTTTCCTGTGCGAACTACTGTAGGGAACCTGCTTTAGCAGAGCATTGGACTAGATGATTTCCAGAGATCCCTTCCAACTCCTATGATTCTGTGATTCTGTGATATGTAATTCATTCTAGGCTATGCTAATAGCTTTTCCCCTTATCATAAATAGTAGGGACATTGTTGTGGGTACGCTTTATAAAGGGGCTTTGTGAAAGAAATTAAGTGGTCACAAGTTACGCATTCAAATTTCTGGAAAGTGCAGCTTGTGCTTCTACTGTGGTTAACTCAGAGAAACTGAGTATGTTCTGAGTTTTCTGTGATCTCGCTGTACCTGCAGTTCATTCTATCATGCTGCATGTTGTTCTGAGTTTATGCATAGCCTTTCAATACTGTCAGTTGAACACTGCATTTTTAAGAGTTTCCTCATTTGCAGTAATTTATGGAAGATGTCTAGGCAAAGAATATGTAGGAGTAGTAAGTAGAAACTTATATACTTGTATTCACTCTTTTATATGAGGGTGACATTTTCATTGTCTGGTACAACTGCTTGCAGTGATGCACAGATTAGAAGACATACATGGCTGGAATATTTGATCTATGACATAAGGTAACACAGCCCATACTGTGGCCTGTGCCATCATGGTGGTGGCACTGCCCTGCCAAATGGCCCAGCCCAGCAACAGCCAAATAGCAGTGTGTGATTGGCACTGTTTCAGCTGAAACCAAGACATGGGGAAGGCACAGCGCAGTACTGACTGAAGTTATGGCAAATAATGTTATGCATTTTGATTCATTGGCTAAGCACAGTACTGTGAATAGTGAAAAATATGCAGCCATGCTTTCCATTATGATAAAGGAATAGGTTTCAAGAGTGCTGAACAAATCATCAATTTTTGGCGTATTTGCGACTACATTTTCAGTTGACATAAATACACTACCTGCAAACTTCTTGAATGGGATGTATAGAGTTGCAATCAGATATTCAACTCAAAAATTTGATCATGTCTCTTTGACAGACTTTTATAAACCTTATTTTACCAGACAAAGACATTCGTCACTTCACAACCACACCTTATTTGTGTCATCGCTTTCTGGCAGTCTGTACATTTGTGAACAACTATCATCAAGGATGAAGTACAGGAAGGGTAAAATTTCATCAAAGATCTCTGAACACCTCAACATCTCACAAGGAATTGCAACAACTGCCATAGAACCAGAGTGATGCGTTAGTTTCACAAAAATGAGGTCTAATATCCCACTAATTTTATGCTTTTGTTGCTCTCTTTTTTGAATGTTTTAATAAAAAAATTAAAAATAAAACAAGTTTTGTTACTTATATACATTAACTATAGTATATATTTTATATGCAGCTCGATACAATTCCTTTTCACTCAGTGTGGCCCAGGTTGGACATCCATGTTCTATAGGAGCACAAACTTCCTTCTGTATGCTCTGTCCTGCTTGTCTTGAATAGAACAAGCAGCGATGATTAGAAGAGTGTGACTGCTAAGTAAACTAGGACTCCCAACTTGGAAAGGAAATGTTTGTGAAGGCATATGGAGAAATTCTATGAAACTCTGAAATTTAATAATTATATAAGAGAAAACATGTCATGCAAGGACTGAGGTTCATGCAGTTACACTGGGAGGAGGAAAGTTTAAAATGCACATTTTTTTTTTCATGCATTATTGCACAGAGGAACTCGTCATGTTAGAGTTTTGTGAGAACAAAGAGCATGTCTATTACACACTTAAAGGGAATGGGTCTCTTACATTTTTTAAAAAAAGGTAAAGTATGATTCTGGGTCTCCTTAAATCGTGACTTAATGAGACACTGTTACTTTTCAAGTTCCTCAAACAAAATTTTGTTTTTCAAAATACTTTCTGAGAGTTTTTCTGTACTTAAGACAGCACTTACATTTTAGAATGTTAATTACTTTGGGCAGAGAGGGAAAAAAAAGCAGATTGGCAAATACTCTCATCCAGCCTAAAAACAAAGATGCTAAGGGGGAAGAATAGTTATAGCTGAAATGCAGGCACTTCACTTGCATGAAAAAAAGGTACTTGATATTTTGTCTATCTGCCAATTGGTTTAAGGAATACCCGCAGTTGCAAATCTTTAAATTCTGCAGCGTGAAGTATTTTGTTCATTTAACTATTAAAGAAATAATCACGTTCAATCCTTCTGGAAGAGAACTTCCTCTGCTGGTTGAAGGAATGTTGCTTACATCAGTCTACTGGATTTTAAAGTCAAACATCAGATGTTAATTTTAAAAGTTAATAGTAGCAGTAGTGTAACCAATTACATTTTCATGTTGTCAAGTGATATTTCAGGTGATGCTCAAAAATTCTGTTATTTGTGTGTGTGTGAGAGTGCAACTGTAATTATGTCCTATCTGTACCCAGAATGTAATTTTTTTCATTCAAGGAGTAAATTAAGTATCTAATTTCTTTATATTAAGAGAGAACATGAATTAGGTTCTAGCACTGGATAATCTTACATAGCAAATATTTTGTAAATGTTATGAAAATTGCTATGTCTTTGCTAGAATGAAGAGCAGGGTTCCACTAGCAGTGCTTTTTGCTGTGGCACAGTCCATTGAGTGATACTGAACTGCCTGTGTATGGTTTATGAGTAGAAAACTACAAGTTCTAAATTACTGAACAGAAGGCACCACTATTCCTGAAGGTAATGAAGGCTTTCTATCTTAACACAAGAAGCCTGGCACCTCACCTCTAGAACTGTGTAGACGTTTGACATTTTCCACTACAGAAAGCATTTTATTGAAAACCCATGAGGTGTGGAAAAAGACATACCACAGGCACTTAATAAAAATTAAACAGAATTATCATATAATGAGTTAAGATGATTTGATTAAGTGGATTACAGAAGTGCTATCTGGTATTTTTTATTTAATTCTCAATAACTCGAAAAACGAACAACTTAAGTGTCATTTGTGAAACACAATCCAGTTGGTCAAGAAGACTGTAAAGACAGTCCATAGCTCTGAGATATCTAATCAATGTGAAAATAGAAGGAATTATCTTTTGAAAAACTGGAGGCAACACAGGAGATGGTGGAGAATGGAGGAGGGACAGGAAACCGTTTGTTGATCCTTCTGTGGTCCAAAACAATACTATCATCTATGACATGCTCATTTAAACATTCAGTAAAGATAATAGCTTTGATGACTATAGGCTACAGGGTATAATTAGTTGTCAAATATTTTTTCTGATAAGACTTGGATTGTTCATTTCAGAATTAAGTGAATTCAGTAATTAGTGTAAAAATAAAAATGGTGGTCAGGAACTTCCAGTCCACCTTGTAAAGCAAGATAAAGGGATGTGGAATTTTATGTGGAAATGATAGGAAGATGTATTTTTCACAAAGCATTTAATTGGACTGTGAAATATGTTGTCACATAATTAGAATTAATGATTTAGTGATTTAATATACATATAAATAGAAAGGAGATCAAGAAGTAGAAAAAACTGAATTATGAAAAGATTCATGGGAGACAAACAAATTATGTATTTTGGTCCTAGGATAGAATAAGCA
This sequence comes from Numida meleagris, assembly GCF_002078875.1. NCBI lineage: Eukaryota > Metazoa > Chordata > Aves > Galliformes > Numididae > Numida > Numida meleagris. The sequence goes on from NC_034410.1 coordinate 99,765,966, forward strand.
AATATTCCTTAGTAGGTAGAGTTTAAGTTGGAAGACAATCATCCCATATCTGATCATTGTAGAGCTTTTGCACTTTCTTCCAAAGCTGTGTTTGCGTGGAGGACATGAGACGAGACAAATACTTGAAGGCTCAGTTCTTGGAACTTCTGTGAAACTCTTTGAGGGAATTCGTGCCAATGCCAGGGAACCTGTGTGAAAAGTGAATTTGCAGTAAGCTCTTGCCATTCATCTGCCAGAGACACATGACTACAGTCAAAAATGCAGTGTTAATGGGAGAAGTTTGATTACAGTCCATTACATCTCATGAATACCAGTCACCTCTCATATGAAAAGCGATTGGATGGACTGAACCTTAAAAGCTTTCTTACTCTGTCAGACATACTCACTGGGAGAAAAGACAGTTTTTAGTTTGTGGAAAGACTGTTGAAGTATAAGGAAGATGAATATCTTCAAGCATTAATATCTTAATGATTTCTGATGATTTTTTTTTTAAGACCACATCTAAAGAAGTCCTTTCAGCTACACTGTTACAGGTAAAAAAGACTGGGATGAAATCCATCATTTTCTTTGGCAAGATGTGTAACAAACAGCAAAATGTCATAAATACATTGCCACAGAGAAGGTGTGGGACATCCTGCTTTTCACTTCAAGATGATGCTACTGTTGGTCTTATTAGTAGCTTTTCCTTTTTTGTAGCTGAATGTGGTTACCACTGGCTTTTCTTCCTGAAGACTCTTCCCCTTATGACTCCTCCTATAATCTTGGCTTTTGGCATTGTTTTCTCACTCTTCCCTTTTATCCTGAACTAATGGCTGCCTTCTCCTGAACTGTCAAGGAGTGCCTTCACCACCATCTCCAGTAGGAGGGGCAGCTCAGAGCCCAAGCCAGTGAAAGACTGTCTAGTCATTTAGATGTCTGTGGTTTACATTCCCTGATGCTCTGGATTTTGAGATGGTGACACAGAAACCATTGCCCCTCCCTTGCCATTTGGGGATTTTCTTGCCAGGCAGAGACCCTGTATGTATGACAGTTTTGCTGCAGCACACACAAAAGATAGCTAGGATTTAAAGAGCACATAGGCTGAGCTCTTGTGTGTTCAGCATGTATGATAAAACACCTCAGCAATATCTTCTGACTAGTCAGTCAGGTGGGAAACGTTGGTCTCTGCTGGAACAGATCCTCAGTGATGCTCAATTGCCATTCTCTGACTCCTTGTTTATTCTTCCACAATTTTTCTCTTTTGAATTGGTGTTTTTCTTCTTAAAAACTTACAGCTGTCTGAAAAAGTGCAACTTCTGTCCATAATTTTTGTGAATCTTGGTATGAGAAGTGAAACAAATTTCAGGACATCATCTTGCTCATTTCAAAATGTTTATACATCTGTCTTTTCTTCTGTTTTGGAGTCTTGCTAAACTGGTGCCTATTTCAGTGTAGGTGAAAATTGGGTGGTAGTAATTTTGGTGTGTTTTTAAAGCTTAGCCTTGCTCAAAGAGTCCCTTAAACTAAAATGCTGATCAGATAGACACTGCCTCTTGAAGTTGTGACCTCATGCATGAATTGGTAGGGAAAACACCATGTAGACCACAACACAAAAACATGTTACCACAAAGATGCTGATAAGGACTTTTAGAATGGAGGGACAGACACAAGCATTCTGCAAGTGGGCATCCACTTCAGAGGAACGCTGGGACAGGTAGGTCCTTGCTAACAGGGATTCCCAAAGTGCCCAGTCTCTAGAAGGGAGTAGAGCAAAACAGACATGGCATTTGCTGTAGTTTCTATAGCACCCTAAGGTCAGACCAATGACATGGACAGTCTAAAGCCTGTGAGCTTCTGGTGGAGCAATGGTGGTAGTGTTCGTAAAACGTGTTATGTTTGCACAGAGGCACTCAACTTTCCCAGGTAAAGAAATAATTGGGAAAAATATTTTAACTTTTTTCCATCTTTAACAAAGCAACCTGCTCTTCAAATCTGAGAGCGAAGCGATAAACATTTTAGCTACTTACATAAGAAATCAGTTTTTGAACAGGTAGGAAATACAGTATATAGAAACAGATTCTCGATATCACTGATTATGCAAGATTACATTGTTTAGGGTCAAGAGAGGAAGATCAACCTTCAAATTTCAATTAATTAGTCAAAGAACACTGCCTGTGAGGAAAGATTCTTTCTTTTCTAAAGCAGACAAATTTAAAAATGTCTTATAACTGTTTCCATGTAGCTGAGACTGGCATTTGTCCTATAATTCTTTCAGTGTGAGCAGACTTTGTAAATTGAAGTTTTGTTAACATTTTATAATCAGTCGGCTGCTCAGGTTTTCCCAGACATCAGATGCCAGCAGTAACAGTATTGCCCTGACATTAATTGCAGAATTTAAAAAAATCAACAACCTTGTGCGTTTTCTCTAATTGCAGTTGTTGCTGGTGCCAGACCTGTGATAGCTTAACAAATGCCTTTTATTCCTCTAGTAAATTTTTAATCTGCAAATCTGAAAAACAGGCGGAAAAATGTTACATAGATACTACTCCGCCAGCTCGTCTTGATGCAAACTGATGTCTCCCAGAAAAATTCCATAGACCAGTAGATTGAGTTCTAAAGAAGAAATCTGCACAATTATTTAAGGTTTTTCTCAGGTTGATGGAGCAGTCCCTGCCAGTCTCCTAATATAGCATTGGAGATGTTGGAGTATTTTCCTTTGGGGCATCAAGTCTATTATCCAGCGAAGATACTGAGGATTGTATGAGTCTTCCACACTCATTCCACTGCTTAGAATGGAATGGATGCCATAAAAAACTTTAAACAGGCATAGAACACACAAAACTCCAATGAAGACCTAATACTCCTACATATTTGGAGACCTTTCGAATGCATGCTTTCATAACGCAGGCACCCTTTCAGAGTTAAAAATCTGGAGAGAGCAAGTAGTGAGAAAACAAGTTGACTTTCTGTTCTATACCACTGTCAAATGAGCAAGATTAAGTGACTCAAAAGGAGGCATTGAGGTTTCCAGTATTAGAATAAGGGCACGCTCCCCAGAGCAGAGCAGAAAAATACTACATTTAGTATGCGTCCTTTGTTGTGCTCAGAAAGTGTTTACATGCCAAACAACCTGGAGTAAACCTGAGTCGTAGTCAGTACCATTGTCCACAAAAGTCTGTTCCTCTGCAGTCACTTGACATTAAGAACTGTTTTTACTATAAAGCACTGCTGCAGGGAGTTTGCCTTGCTATTGGAGAAGGAATACCTTCAGCTGTTGGCCCTTTCTGCTCTTATTTATAAAAAATAAAAAACAAGATAAAAACAGATATCGATTTTTTCGATTCTAGTGTCTGAAGCATAGCAGGGATGAGGATTGCCTTTAAGGACTGAAGTTCACAGTATTAGTATATATTACAAGTATTAGAGAACCACCACAGGACAATATCCTGCTTGGAAGGAGATTTGTTTGGACACACAGCGCTGCATATTTGGGCAGACAGCAAGAAGGGCCAGAGTAGTCTCATACATACAAACTGAACAGAGGGTGCAAACTTCTTATTAAAAAACACCAAAAACCTCAAAATAACAATGCCTCATCAGGCACTTACAATGCATTTAAGAAGCACTCCGAAGAACTACCCAATTCTTGATAGCGATGCGAGATTTTTGATGACAGATTAGAAAAAAAACAGTTCAGGGAAGAGAACAAAGCTATACACCAAGTGCCAGCACGCTTCTACAGTATCACCAATTATTATTCAACAACTAGGCTAAAAAAAAGTGAAAGGTCATGTAAAGTCCTTTAATGCTTGAAGTAACAAAAGGCTGGTTGGGAGAACTGGTGCCAAAGGGTTGCCTGGGCGTGTAGATCACTTGTCAAAGGAAATCATACCTCTGTTCCTTAGAGTTTTAAAAAAGCCTATTTCTAACAGGTTGAGACAATTTATATTCCTTTTCTTATACAATTTGTAAGAAACTTGTTTTAATTTTTTTTCCTTTACACAGCATATTAACAGCAAAGATAGGGAATTGATCTGGTGCTAGAGAATCATGAACCTTCCTAGTTTCTCTGGATACAAATTGATTGTTTTTCACATCATGTTTCTGTCCATGAAAACTCCATGATTCAAAGAAACAGGTCTAAGTAACTTTATTGAGTTTAAAAATCCATCAACTTAAGACATATTAAGTAAGCTATACAAAAGATACTTCAGTAATAGATGGGGGAACTGTACCCCTACAAAAGCCCCCCAGAATTACAAACTACTCATACTACTGAAATATGCAGGTGCCAGTGGTACATTTTGATTAAGACTTCACATTCTGGTTGGAAAAAATCCAACCAAACAACAACAAAAAACAACAATCCAAGCAGTGATTATATTCTATTTAAAAGCCACAATCCAGAATACAAAGGAAGGTCATTCTGACCTTGATTCTTTAACCCATTACCACTGGGTTAGCATTAGTCCTTTGAAATTATTTTTACTAAATCAACTGACTACTCCGCATGCAAAGAGGCTGCAGATACTAATGGACACAGGAACAGTCAGGTACAGAAGTATGGACAAACAAGTATGGGGAAGCCAAGGAAGACTGTAGTCCCTAAATAAGCGATTACTTTAAAGGAACATGATTGTTTTGTATTTTCCATAGCTTTGCTTAATTAGGAGAATATTGCTTTAGATAACAAATACATTAGAAAGATCACAAAAAAGGGATTCTAAGAAGTAATTGAGATTTGGTGAGGAATAGGCTGTTGTAGGAAAAAAATTAAGAGTTACTAAAGGTAAGATGAGAGAAGACAACAGAAGAAAAGCAGGAATGCTACCTGCTTGTCAACAAGCTTTTACAGTTGTGAAAATAAGCTTCTGGTGTATAACAAAGGACTAGAAAGAAATTTAAATACCACCATTATTATAGTATCTGAAAAAAAAAAAAAAAGAAATACTCAGAGCAGAGCCAAAAAATTCACATACTTCAACAAGGACAACAGAGTTTCGTGAATGCTCTGCAAAAAGTGCCCAAAATTAAACACAGTTTGGTTTTATTTGCAGTTTGTGTAGAGAGAGTTTAAACTTAAATTTTGATTTGTATCCAAGGGATCTGTGTTTCATTCAAATCTTTGTCTGATTAAAGAATCAAGGAGTAACTTTAATTATCTATCAGCTACTAAACATTTTTGAACAGACCGTGGAGTTTCTTTGTTGTATGCTTGAATCAGTGACATTTATCACTGAACTGTATTCAAAATTAAACTCCAAGGCTATTTTTTTTTCCAGGGAATATAAAGGTATAGAAAAGAGTAGACAAGCAGATAGCACCTCTGCTTACAACATGGCATGGAACAAGAAAGACAAATACATGTTCAAGAGTTGGGGATACATTTTCTTAATGTATTTGAACTGGAGCTCCCCATATGCCAACTTTACTGCTACTTTCCTAAGGAAGAAAAACCCAGTATGGTCTGCTTTACTGATCTAGCAGAAGAATGCAGACGTTTTACACCATTTCAATGCACACAAGACCAGTTAAACCTTCATCTAATTATTTATATTGTCAGAATTCACAGTGTCCTACTTAAAGCTCATTCTAATACACATACTTAAGAAGTACAGTAAGTTTTCATCTGGTACTATAAGCATTTAGAGGCAGAACTTTGTTTCTAAACTATCTTTCATTTTCTAAACTATTTACAAAACTACTGCATAACTACTACTGATCTTTTTAAAGAGACTTTGCTAAAAAATAATAAAAACTGTACACACTTAGGAGGGATCTCTGGGCAGTTTCATAGATAACAAGCAAGACACTGGAAGACATTTACATTTGGTCTTGCTGATAAACTGAAGGCCTATGGAATGACATGCACTGTCATGAACTTGTGTTAAATACATCTAAATATTAACATGCGCACAAACTATACTCCAAGAAGGAAAGCACAACCCTTTTCTCAGTAATCTTTTAAGTGTACAAAAACCAGCAGTTATTTTTGTCAGTCCCCACTGCATCTGTACTGACAATTATGGTCCCATCTCTTAAGTCCACTGTTAACAGGCTGACATTACTCATCTTTCAGAATGTTCCTGGAAGAGCACAGATATTTATTTATAAAGAATAAAAGAAATTAAGTTGTTCCACGGTTGTCTTGTCACAGACATTGTAATTTTGTAGAAATATTTTGGCAGCAGGAAGAGTAAGCAAAGCTTTTGTTTTTTTAAGTTACAAATATTTTAATCCTTTACTATATTTGTGTCGATTAGACAAAGGAAGTTCATTATCATTTCATTAAAACCAAGTTAGCTGCTAAATGCAGGAAGTAACCATCCTTTTAGGAGACACCACAACAGAGCTTCAGAAGCACAAAATTTTCATCTTCAGCTTTCTGGTAATTACACGCTTTCAGCCTTCTTTTTATAACTGTCTAGAATTCCGGACAAGGTTGACAGTAGATCTTCAGACATGAATTCTTCATAGTCTCTGTCAATTTTGGCATTCTGTTCATCAAGATATTTCTGGAAGAGTTACAGAAAGTTTATTAGAGTTATTGTGGTCCCTATTATACTGTTTCTGCTGAAGCATTCAGAGCAGCCATTGTATGGGTTACATGATTTCAATTAAACATTTGTCTGAATGTTGAAAGCAGATGCAGGAATTTAGTAGTAAAATTTAATCACCTTATTATTTATACCAAATGCTTTGTTGGCAAATATACTGGAAACCAACAAACTTAGTTCAGGAGGCGTAATCATAGAATGGCTTAGGTTGGAAGGGACCTTTAAGATCACCAGTTCGAACTCTTTGCCTTGAGCAAGGTTGCTTCCCACTGGATCAGGCTGCCCAGGGCACCACCCAGTCTGGCCTTGAATGCCTGCAGGGATGGGTATGACAGTGCATTCCTTGACCCGCCCCCTCACCCCCCCAGCCTGGTTGTCATGCCCAAAGCCTAGTGCGTGCTATGAGGTGCAAAAGACCTTGCCCATGAGGGTAATAACAATCAAGGTTTTACCAGAGACAGTTAACCACCACCAAACTGTCTCAAACCAGGTGCTCAGACACCCGATAACAAACACCTGGTTCAATAAAACCAATTCTAAGCTGTTTGACTATAACTCAGTCATCTTACCCCATAAACAGCAAGCAGCCTAAGAACTCAACTCTCTCAAAGGAGAGTTCTTGCAAGCAGCTGGCTGCACACCAGAATCTCCCACTGAGGAGAGACACCTCTCAAGGTTGCTTAACACATGCGCAGAGATTCACTTGGAACATGGTGATGCCTTGCCAACAGATCCTTGGTAAGTGATTTATTGTTTTTAAGCTATACTAGCTTCACTAAGATTTGAGCTTAGATTAATTATGCACCCCTCACTCTCTGTATAGCAAATAGTCAAGGATATCTAGCAATTTCAAATCTTGTTAAGTCACTATTATCATTGTTTAACTTACCATCTTATATCTATTTATATTAATAAATATATTTTTGCCTTCTTCTTATGAGTGAATTGTGCAGTGCTTTAGTCTCCTTCTGCAATAACGGGGCATCCACAGCATCTCTGGGCAGCCTCTTCCAGTGCCTCACTGCCCTCTGAGTAAATTTCTTCCTAGCATCTAACCTCAATCTCCTTTTAGTTTAAAATCATTCCCCCTTGTCCTATCACTATCAGATCATGTAAGAAGTCTCTTATCCTCCTGTTTAAATAAGCTCCTTTCACGTAATGAAAGGCCACACTGAGGTCTCCCTGGAGCCTTCTCTTCCCATACTGAAGAAGCCCAGCTCCCTCGGCCTTTCTTTGCAGGAGGTGCTCCAGCCCTCTGATAATCTTCATAGCCCTCCTCTAGACCTGCTCCAACAGCTCTACATCTTTCTTGTGCTGGGACGCCAGGCCTGGATGCAGTACTCCCTCACAAAGCGAGTAGAGGGGGACAATAACCTCCATCACCTTGCTGGTCACTGCTTTTTTGATACGGCCTGGTATGCAGTTGGCCTTCCAGGCTACAAGAGCACACTGCTGGCTCCTGTCCAGCTTTCTGTTCACTAGGACCCCCCCCAAGCCCCTCTCCACAGGGCTGCACTCAATGAGTTCTTCTCCCAGTCTGTATACATACCTGGTATTGCGGTGACTCAAGTGCCATATCTTTCACTTGGCCTTGCTGAATGCCTAATGAGGGAACCTAATGACAGGCCTACTCCCCAAGCCTGTCCAAATCCCTCTGGATCACATCCCTTCCTTCTTTTGTATCAGCTGCACCACTTAGCTTAGTGTGATCACCAGACTTGCTGAGGGTCTACTCTATCATCAATACCACTATGTCATTAATGAAGATATTAAGGAGTACTGGTCCCAAGACTGACCCCTGGGGCACACCACCCATGACCAGCCTACTACTTGAACATAGATCTGCTGACCACAAATAACTAACAGATACTTTACTGGACAGGGCAAGTTCTCATGTCTGTGTGCTTAATTGCAATTGTAGGTATCTCTAGAAAGATTTAATTCTGCGTATTGAACTTCATCTTACCTCTATAGATACTACATGAGTAGTAATCACTTCTAAGAGACGATTCAAGTTATCACCTGCTTTCCTGCTCTCTTCTGTTGTTGTTTGCATAACAATTTGGTATCTAAAAAATAAAGGCATTCTGAAAGTCAAGTCCGTAATTCTGAACTTCCTGAAATCTTCAGTAATTTCTTTACCAAGTTACATATATTGTTATCTTTAGCCATCATTTTTCCTATTAATACTAATGTAAACCAGGTCAGATTTATTTATTAACATCTGACCTAGAAGACAAAAGGACCATATTGTGCTGTGCTAACTTGCCCGGATCTTATAGCAGGCATGTCCAACCTGCAGCCCACATGTGGCCTGGCAGAGCTTGTAATGCAGCCGCCTCTCCCCTGCCAAGAGTGGAGGTTTTGCCCTGCCAAGCAGCCTGGTTTGGCCTCAAGTATACTCCCATTGCTCAGCAACAACCAAACACCACTGTGTTATCTTTGGTGTGGCACTTTGTAGGCTGAAACCAGGACAGAGGGAGGATGCAGTGCAGTGCCGAGCCAACTCAAGTTACAGCTATCTCCTTGGGCACAGCCTCTCTGCGCAATGTGTGCCAGTGCTCTGTCACCCAGAGAGCATATAAATGCTTCCTGGTGTTCAGAAAAAAAAAAAACAAACAAAAAAAACCCAAAAAACCTCCTCTGCTTCAGTTTGTGCCCATAGTCTCTTGTCCCGGCACTGCGCATCAGTGAAAATAATCTGGCTCCATCATATGGAGGAAAAAAAGTACATGAAAAAAACAGGAGTGCTGATACAGTAGACAAACAGTCTTGCAAAACTTAGTGTTCAAAAGAAACACTTCAACTGTGAATTTGTGAAGTTAATATACAAGATGTATAAGCACTCAAACAATTTTACATTAGGAGTTGAGAAAATGTCTTTATCCAATGATTCCCCTCCCCTCCCAAATAAATCTACATGAACAGAAGTGATGGATCTTACTGTCTCTGTATATCATGCAGTTCATTTGTGGCTTCACTGAGACCCTCATTGACACCACTCTCAAGTAACTGTTTATGCTTCTCTAGCAATTCCAGCTCATTTGCACATTTTTGCTCCTCTTCTTCTGCCTCCTGTAAACGCCAGGAAAGAAAACAAAATATAACATAACAGATCACATATTTGGAAAAATATGATTTTATTTTTTCTTATGTTATTCATCCTGATACTTGAATTAGGAATTTACCACACAAGTAGTTCCACTCTCAAAACTCAAACAAACCTCACCAAATAAAACACAAAAAAACCCAAAAGAAAACCACAATAGACTACGTCCTCCCTCTGCACTTCAACTCTGAAGATTCCTCAAGTTTCAAGTATTTTCTGTATTTCTCCACTCAAAGCCAACCTAGCCTTCCCTTATTTCTCTAACAATATTTGTATGTCAATGTGTTCAGCCATCTTCCTCTCAAAATTAATCTAAAAAGAGATTACTTATAGACTTTCTAAATAGTTTATAAAAAAAACATCAAAACAAACAAAATCATTTTTGACTAAAAAAAGACTTCACTTTGGATTTTGAAATGTGTGTGGAAAATGCAAGCACTCATCTATTGGAGCTATCATCTCATGAAGAAAGGTTAAGGGAGCTTGGCTTGTTTAGCTTGGAAAAGTGAAGACTCCAGGGAGACCTCACTGAGGCCTTTCAGTACTTGAAGGGAGCTTATAAGCAGGAGGGAGATTTCTTACATGGTCTAATAATGGTAGGACAAGGGGGAATGGTTTTAATGTACAATAGAGGAGATTTAGGTTAGATGTTTAGAAGAAATTCTTTACATGGAGTGTGATGAGGTTCTGGAACAGGCTGCCTAGAGAACTTTTAGATGCTCCATCCCTTGGAGGTGTTCAGGGCCAGGGCCCTGGGCAGCTTTAACTAATCAGTAGCAACCCTGCTCATTTCAGGGGGTCAGAACTGGAAGGGAGGTTAAGGTCCCTTCCAACCAAAGCGATTCTGTGGTCTATCCAAGGCGAATAACATTGATGACAGTATATTTAATAAAAATTAAATGCACAAAAACAAACTAAATTCTGCCATCATTAAACAAACACTTAATTCTGGTGAATCACTGAAACCTTAACAAATGATGTGCAATACTAAAGCCTTATGCGTATTATTTGAAAAAAATACAGGAGAAATTAATGACTATGTTCTACTTTAAACATCTAGTTGCTATCGAGTATTTTATGAACTTGTCTTCAAATAAAGATGTATGCAGTTACCTAGATCAAAAGGTAGATTACTGCTATTTTTGAAAGCTTTCAATTAAATCAATCCACCTAAGCAGAGTAACTGCTGGGTGGAAGAACTCCCTGGAGGAAGAAAAATGAAAACAGCCTTACATCAGTAATGTATTTTATGTGCTATTAGTTAAATAATATTTTCCTCAATTTTTAAACCTGTGGTAACAGGTTTATTACAAACTGGAAGTCTATTTATTATATACAATGCATAAACAAGGCAGATACCGTAGAATCTGTTTAAAACACGTACATTGAGACATCCTGAGGTCAGGAGATGGACATGGTTGCTTTTATTACTGGTTGTAGTAGCTTATGATTTACAGGCTCTGACAAAGTACGATATCAGATTATTTTAAGAGAAAGTGGAAGCTGACTCTTAAGATAGCACTCAAATACTTCTGAAGAGAACATGGGAACGTTCTATCATCTCTAAGAACTGAGAGCAAAGTTTCAAGCAAACAAGAAAAACTAATCCTTACATACAGATACAAGAGTTAAGGATATCAACAGTAAACTGTTATTAACATACAGAAAAGTTCTACCTTAAGTTTCTGATGGTAAAGATCATCCAGCTTTTCTGCTTCTTCTTTCAGTGTCTTCACACTGCTTTTCTTCTCTGCTACCATTGCATTCACCTGAAATGAGGATGTGACTTGAGATTTAATTCAAAAGGAATTTCTACCTATAACTCCATGCCATTACAGACAACACATAAAATGCCTTGTTAATCTGGGTCTGGCCAAGGTGGCATTAGCTTTCATCATAGCAGGCTGCATGATGCTTTGTTTTGCAGGGGGCAGGCATGACTTTGGGAAGGTACACAGCCATGATAGCTGACCAGGACTGGCCAAAAGAGTATTCCATACTATAAACTGTAATGCTTTGTGAGAAAAACTGAGGTAGTGGAAGAATGATTTCATTTTTTCTTTTTTTAAAGCTTCCAAGTAGCAGCTGTTCAAAGACTGATAGTGCATTGCTCTGCCTATGAGGGATAGTGAGTGGTTTCCTGTGCTTTGTTTGTTTTTCCATTTTCCATCACCTATTAAACTCCACATATATCAGTTCACGAGTCTTCTTGCCTGTGTTATCTTCTTCCTCCCTCTGGGGAGGGAAGTGAGGAAGCAGCATGCTTGGCTACTGGCTGGGGTCAATCCGTTGGTACTAATACAAAGAACTGTAAGTACGTTGGAATCTGTACAATCATGTATTTTGCCACAGAACTGTAATTTCACAAGGACAGAGATGAAAAAACTAATTTTACCATCTTTGGTGCACACAATGCCAATAAAAGCTTTTTGCATTGTATGTAAATGATCTTGCGCTGGAAATGAAAGTTCTTCTAGAACTGCAGATTTTGAATATGCAGCTCAAAGTTTTCAATGCAAGTTGTTTATGGTTTAGAAAAATACTAATATACATTCAGTACTTCAGATGACAGGTTAATTTCAACCAAAACATAGTGACTTTGTCTCTAAAATAAATAAATAAAATATACTTCATATATTCTGGAAGAGTAACCCATAATGCAAGGGTTTTTGAGAATCCCTGTATTAATTTTAGCACAAAAATTAGACCATTGAACACTTGCTGGTAACAGGTTGTGGGATTTTTTTCATTTTTTTTGTGCTTTAAGCTCTTTGATGATCAGAGGGCTGGAGCACCTCTCCTCTCTCCTGCAAAGAAAAGTTGAGGGAACTGGGCTTGTTTAGCTTGGAGAAGAGAAGGCTCCAGGGAGACCTCATTGTGGCCTTCCAGTACTTGAAGGGAGCGTATAAACAGGAGGGGGAACGATTGTTTATGAGGGTGGATAGCGATAGAACAAGGGGGAATGGTTTTAAACTGAGACAGGGGAGATGTAGGTTGCATATTAGGAGGAAGTTTTTCACACAGCGGGTGGTGACGCACTGGAACAGGTTGTCCAGGGAGGTTGTGGATGCTCCATCCCTGGAGGCATTCAAGGCCAGGCTGGACGTGGCTCTGGGCAGCCTGGTCTAGTGGTTGGCAACCCTGCACTCAGCAGGGGGGTTGAAACTCAATGATCTTTGAGGTCCTTTTCAACCCAGGCCATTCTATGATTCTATGATTCTCTTTACATGGAAATGCATATGTCAGCATGCTATATGACATAAAAATGTTCCAATCCATCCTGAACCCAGTATTGCTAAAGATTTCCCCAATTACTTCTTAGCAATGATAATCCACACAATAGAATGTAATAGACAACTTATTAAACAAGTCTTTCCAATGTTTATCATCAAATATATGCAGCTACATAATCAGTGCAGGGAATATAAATTATTTCTACCAACAGAAGGAGATCCTAATTCTCACAAAAGCTTTTAAGTTCCAACACAATTGAAGCAATCTTCTCTCGGCTTCCCCCCCAAAAAACCCCATACAAATATCCTGTGTAAAAGGTCAAGTGAGTCCAGCAGATAACATTACAGAATCTTAGTACTAACCTTCATTAACCAAAAAACATACCTGTTCCAAAGTATCCTCCAGACTCATTTTCCGTTGAGTAGCTTTCCTAATTTCTTCCTCAGTTTGGTTTACAATCTCCATAAGAGGAGCCTGTAATACACATAGAAGAAAACCTAGCTAATGCCATTTGTCAGTTTAAACTAAGTTTTTTCCTTCTACAAATTTTAATTTATGCTGCTGTACCCACCAATACCAAATTTTCATCCTATACCACACAATGTAGTTATGACAATCACAGAAGTTTTCAATGAAGTTTAATGGAGAGTTTAAGAGAGACTTTCCCAGCATTCCCAAAGAAACAGTAAAATTTTGTTCTGAGTGGTAACAGATACTCAGTGTTGAGTCTACTTACCTTAATCTGAGTTCTGTATTTGACTAGGCAATTTGGTCCTGCCTCAGGATTAAAGTGAATCTCAAAGTCGTGACCTTTAGAATTCTCAGCACTTATTGGAATTAATTTCAGCTTTCGAGCCAGTTTATGATACTCTGCCAGCTGTGTTTCAATCTGCTCAGAGATGAAAAGGGCAACAATCAGAAAAAATACAACTGAAAAGCTTTGCAAAAAGTATTCATATAGTACTTTAAATAGGTTTCTGAATTGCTCTGTCTGTGCCACAGTAAGTGATGTTTTATGATTCTTTCAGATCTTACTCTGCAAAATTTCTCAGTATATATGGGTAAGACTAAATGGTTTCCTCCCATGGTTTTCCCTCCTGCTGTATTATTTCCTGCTTCAGAGTTTTGAAGATAAATTGACAGTGGAGGAGAAACATGCTTAGGAATAGTACAAACTGCTAAAGCAATGATCAGTCATCATGTTGATGTGCCTTCTCTCATTGGTTTTGGCAGGAAGTATCACATGGCCACATATTCTTATAACATACTTGAACTTGAGCATAACTCTAGACATAGCTTATTAAATACTCTATTTTCTGACATGAGCACCATTTATATGCAAATATCAAGCAATATTTTTCTGGTTTTATGTGCTTCATATTTGTATGGTATGAAGAATTTTATACTGAGTGCATGAGAAAGCACAACTCTGCTAAATGAAAAAGATAGATAAATAAATGCATGTTTGTTTATTTCAAATATCTAGCATAGCAGCAGTTTTTGAATCCCAACACCTACAGGGCCACATCTCTTCATTCTGTATAAGCAGCCCTTAAACTCATAATTTACATGTAAGGTACCAATCCATCCCTAAACACACGCAGAGATATTAACTCAAAGCACTAGTTTTGCATTACTTTTTTGCTCTGAAGTCTCAACATATCTATTTCAGTCTAATGTTATTGAAGTCTCAATACTGTAGGACTGAGAGCTTACAGTGGTGCATATTCTAGCCATTCTTGGCACTTTAGCCTGTTAAGATACACCTATGCTGTTGTTAAATCATTTAGAAAAGTTAGTAATAGCTCAAGTCCCAAGCTTAAAGTCACATCGTGAATATTGATAGCCATCTCTCAGCGTGGCAGGGTTTTCACATACCGCCTCTTTATTTCTAGCATATTTTAGCTCTTCATTCCACAGCTGGTGTTCTTCTGCTTCAAGTTCCTTAGTTAGCTTATTAATGGTTTGCTGCAACTCATTTCTCTCATGATTTATTCTCTCGATATCCGCAACTGAGTACTTTTGGTTATCAAAGATGTGCTGGAGCCGGGCATTCTCCTGCTTCATTGCTTCTACTTCCATTTCTATGTTCACAAAACATTTGTAAAAATTAATATAAAAATATCAGACTAGATAGTTAAGGCTCATCTCCCAGTATTTTTTTTTTGAGTAAATACTGTCTGTATTTCATTTCTCTAGAATATAAACAGTTATCTGCAAGAAATTCTCTCAATTCGCAATTAACCTTGGAAAGTTTATTTGTAGCACTATCATACACAAAGTCATTCCTGAAGCTGAGAATTACAAACTATTTATTAAAACCTATTTCTACCTTCACTAAATATTTATGACCAAGGCCACCTTACCTGCTGCCTCGACTTCTTCATTAACACCTTTCATTTTCTGATCAAGGATGGTTGTGTGAGATTCCAGATTAGCCAAATAAGCCTGGTATTTCTGAACATCTGCTTGAAAAGAAGATCTCAGCTTTCGTAGCGATACTAAACGATCCTAGTAAATGGATGGAAAGAACAATCACTGCAGCATTAATCTAAAATAATTGTCTTCCTTTCCAGACAAGGTGGTAGATTACAGTCAACATCAATAGTATAAATATAGAGTTAAAAAAAATAATCAAAATTCTTCATTCTCTGTGACAGCTGACAGAAGTTAGTCTTTAGAATAGCAAAAGAGGCTGAAAAGATGGTTTGCAGCTTAATTCTTGCATTTCAGTATTTCAAACTTTTGATTTGCATTAGGCATTGCATAAAAAGTTCTTACTGCAGGAATTCACAGCTTAAGTATAATACATAAAAGGCAAATGAAACAAAAGGGTGAGGAAAGTGGGAATACAACATGCAAGTTTTGCACAGTAGACAGGAGTTTCAGTTTGCCAGCTGCACACCTACAGAACTATTTTTGTCCCATGTTGTACTAAAAACAGAAGTCACTTTCTGAAACAAAATGCTTCCCCAAAAAAATATTTTTATTCTTTGCTACCACTGAATCCTGTGCTCTTATCCACTGAGAAGTTCTCATACCAATGTTTCTGGAAAAGACAGCACTGAAGTCCAGATAAGCTATCTCAAGTATTTTATTAATAAAATTTTGCATTGACTGAAATATTTTCTAAAAAATATTTGCACAATATTAAACGAACAGCGACTCCACAGTAAAAGTGATCTACTACAACAGTATGAAGTCTGTAATAACGAAGCCTGATTAGAATATTGAAAAGCATTACAGAAAGGAAAAATATTTTCATTGTATCACCAGTATCTTACTATCGAATCATGACAAAGTTGAATAACTGAACATTCAGATCCCTCATACACACAAGGACAGACCCAGTTTACTAACCGGCTCACTTTCCCTTTCTTTTTCTAGTCTTGCAATTTCTTCATGAAGTCTTTTGTTTTCTGCTGCCAAGCCTTCTATTTTGAATTCATCTACATTAAATAAATCCTCTAGGGTGAGAAAGAAGAAAGAACAGTTATAAATTAATCTTCACCTGTCTGTCACCACCTATTTAGAATATCTGAGTAACTGCCTTAGCATCAACACAGTGAATACCTGTTATCTAACCAATTATTTTAAACTGAAAACTAAAAAACTACCTAAAAGCTTTCATTACAAAGTAAATAGGCAAAAAACAGGACAAAACAAACAGTTCTGGTGTCATGTAAGAGCTAAAAATCATTCCTGTAATGTTAGATTCCGAAGTCTCATGAGACCCACACAACAGGATAGTTGTTGTTAGACAAGTTTCCTCTGTTTAAGCTTTGTAAGTTGTCTTATTTGCATGTGCCTTTCCTCATTACAAGCTTTCTTGCATCTTGAGATTTCCCTTACTTCCCTCAGTCTTTTCCAAGCAATGGCATAAATAATTTTTTTTCTACAAATATCTTGTAACAGTCTCATACTATGTCTTCTTTCCAGCTGACGGATCCTGCTGGCAACGAGTGTGTCCTTAGTCTGCTTTTTGTAGGAGAGCTTAAAAAGTGAGAATTATTTTTCCCTCCTTGTTCTCATACACTGTTTATGTTTCCGTAAGTGATGAAATGTCAAAGATTTTCCAGCTCACTGAAGCTGAACACAGGTGCATGCTGAAGCACATATGGAAATCCTCACAAGAGAGTTTGGAATTTTTACTGCTTTCAAAGCTTTACATAGAATTATAAAGGGTGGAAAAAAACACTAAAGCCATCAAGTCCAACCCATCACCACCATGCCCGCTAACCATGTCCCTCAGTGCCACATCCACACGGTTCTTGAACACCTCCAGGGAAGGTGACTCCACCACCTCCCTGGGCAGCCTGTGCCAGTGCCTCACCACTCCCTCACCACTCTTTCTGAGAAGAAACCTTTCCTAATATCCAACCTGAAAAGCAGCTGAACTTTCTTACTCTTCAAATGAGCAGACTGTTGAGATTTATTTATTTACTTTTATAAAATACTTTGTCAGACAGAAACAAGAGTATTTGTGCAGATGGAATTTGCGCCTGAGGAACTGCATACTGCTTTTCTATTACAAAACCATTGAAAACGATACAGTTACACACGTACATCTGACCGCAGATCACGATCCATGTACAATGCATAAAAAAAAGAACTAAGTTAGTGCAACTGAGGGACTTGGGAATTCCACATTCCTTTATTTCAGATCACTTTAACTTGAAAATTGAGCAAGGAGAAAATAATCTAATAACAAAATCAAATACTTTATTAAGACATGAAAACTTACTTAATTTTGACTGCACTTCTGCATCCAATTCTTCATAAGTATCTCCCCCTTTCATGAAGTGCTCGTAGCACTTTACAATGTAGTCCATGAAAAGCTGAGAACAATTTCAATAGTTTTTATGAAGACTCAAAGAATTGTAAATAGCTTGTCTAAATCTACTCACTAATAGAATTAGACAACCGATACAAAAAATCTCTCTGGTTTGACTGTACTTCTTTTAATAAGAGTCAACTTTTTTTTTTTTTTTTTTAAATTTCTTTAAACATTTCTTTAAAATTTCTTTAAAGTCAGTAGACTATATCCAGGTAGAAGAAGGTATCTAGAATTTACATAATTAACAGAGTTCTAGGAGCACTCCATACATTTTTTCTGGGATGCTGATAAAAGGTAGCAGATACAATATTTAATAATCAATTGTCTTGGAACATGTGATACACTGAAGCTAGATAATAGAAACTGTAGCTCTGTTTAACATCCTTTTAGGTAAATATGAACTTTATACTTCAGATGTGCAGATTTTAGAGAATTACTTCAACAATCAGAGGAAGGTTACATAAAAATAATTTGCTGGAGGTAAAAAATACCAAACATTTTCTTCAAAAATACCAAATTTTCCTTTGTTTTTCCTTCCTCTTTAGTTTTTTAAATTAAATGTACTGGCAGAATATAGAATCCTTTCCAAAACATCAGCTGTGAGTTGAGACAGAGTAAAACTCAAATAGTACTAGTAATATATAATAAAATAGAAAGCAAGTAAGCTGCTGGATTTTTAAGAGCTTGAGTTACACTGCCATTTTAAAATATTAAATATTAACACCAAGTTTTAAATGGTAAACAGAATGAATATAAATGGGAGCCACATTAATAATTAATTTACAATCTTTACACTGTTCTGCTGTTAACTATAGAAGACTCAAACACTAAATGGAGATATACATGATAATCTACTAAGACAATAAACAAACAGCATACACACTCCTTTCTCCACAAAGGAGAACAGAATAATAGCAACTAGGAGAAGGTGGCATTTGAGTTTAATACCCAGTCTCCACTGCTCAGGATGTCCGCTCAGGAAACTAGTTGATACAACTTTTTATATAGTGCTATATAAATATGTAAATATCAAACTCAACAGAATATACAAATATAGTCCAGTCCAATTTGTTCTATCATATTTAGATTTTGTTTTGTTACAGCATATGGCAAAATTCAGTTGAACAGTTCTGATAATATTTACTTTTTCCATAGTACCTTGTTATGTACAATTCCATCATCTGTTTCTCCTCCCCAGTTCTGCCCATCATCAAAAGAAGACGGATTTTCCCTCATGGCAGTGTACAACTGAAAGGCACAAGTGTACATACAAAGAACAAGCGTGAAGATCTCCATTAGCTTTCATATTAGTTTCAAGTTCCTAAGAAGTAGGGTAATGTTCGGTTAGGATTTCAGCAGAGTGCAGTGGTGCTCTTTCGGATCATACAACCAATCACATCAAGTTAATGTGCCTGTGTTTTGTTTACTAAAAGCACAGATGAATAGGCATTAACTGGACATCCAGCATTACCAAATTGCCTTGGTAAGCTAAAATGCATCTTTTCAGATTATGAAGGATGGGATTTTCAGGTGTACCCAATTCAGCAGTGGTGAAGTTCTGATAGACTCCAGTTTGGTCCAGATCAGAGCTGGCAGTAACAAGTGAATTGCTGCTTTTAAAACAAACAAACCCCACTGTCATATGATGCTTGAATAACTACTATCAAAAAATTCCACCCTTAGACTTGAAATATAGCGTGAGTTGGCAGCTATCACAAGAAGTCCTACAAGAAAAATACTGAATTATATCCATGAATGTATCACATTTTTATGTATATAAGCCATTTTTCATACAATCATAGATTCTATGAATGATATAGCTTGGAAGGGACCTTTAAGATCACCTAGCTCCAACCCCCCTGCTATAGGCAGGGACACCTCGCTCTAGACCAGGTTGCTCAAAGCCCCATCCAGCCTGGCCTTGAACACTTCCAGGAATGGGGCATCCACAGTCTCGCTGAGCAACCTGTTCCTGTGTCTCACTGCCCTCACAGTAAAGAATTTCTTCCTAATACCTAGTTTAAATCTACCCTCTTCCAGTTTAAAGCCATTTCCCCTTGCTCTGTTGCTACATGCCCTTGTAAAAAGTTGCTCTCTAGCTTTCCTGCAGGCCCCCTTCAGGTACTGGAAGGCCACTGTAAGGTCTCCTTGGAGCCTTCTCTTCTCTAGGCTGAAGAGCCCCAACTGTCTCAGCCTGTTCCCTTGAAGAAGGTGCTCTAGACCTCTGATCATCTTCATGGCCCTCCTCTGAACTCGCTCCAACAGCTCAATGTCCTTCTTCTGTTGGTGGCCTCAGAACTGGACACATACTCCAGGTGGGGTCTAACAAGAGCAGAGTAGAGGCACAGAATCACCTCCCTTGACCTGCTGGACAAGCTTCTCTTAATGCAACCTAGGATACAGTTGGCCTTCTGGGCTGCAAGTGCACATTGCTGGCTCATGTTGAATCTTTCATCAGTCAACAGTCCCAAATCCTTCTCTTCAGGGCTGCTCTCAAGCAGTTCTCCACCCAGCCTGTATCTGTGCTTGGGATTGCCACAACCCAGGTGCAGGACCTCGTACTTGGCCTTGCTGAACTTCATGAGGTTGGCATGGGCCCACCTCTCAAGCCTGTCCAGGTCCCTCTAGATGGCATCCCTTCCCACTAGCATGTCAACTGCACCGCTCAGCCTTTTTCCTCACACACAAATTTACCCAGTCTAACGAGTAAAAAAAAAAAAGTTAAAGTCATAATATAGCATTAAAAACTCAATTAAAATTTTACTGAAATTAAGAGCTAACTCCCAGGGGGCAAGTAAGAGTACCTACCTTATCCTTCACATATAAAATGAAGGAAACTTTAAAAACACTATAAAGACATCTGTAACAAAAATTCCAGCTTGAAAAATATTGGTGGAAATATTTGGTTCAAAGAACTCAGACGCTACCTTGAAACAATCAGTTAACCAAATCAAAGCTGCCACAATCTGAGGCCAGGTGTGTGGTGCTCCCACCGTGTACATGGAGCTTTTTGACAAAGGAAAAGGGTACCTACACGAGAAAAGAAAACATTTTTAAATGCTGTGGAAAATGAACAAGTTTTCTTACAATGAGGTCAAGCCACACAAGGAAGAACAAATTCAATTGTACTTTACATTGTAAGTTGAGAGGACAAAAGGAGAGTTCTCATACCACAGGACTTTATTCCATTATCATGGGTTTTTTATTACATAATTCAAGAAACAAATATTTTGCATATGCAGAGATTAGGAATAATTAAGGCCTCTTACAAAAAAGCGTGAATTATTACTTCATGTACTCCTTAGTCCTTTCCTACTCAACTTTCTACCTTGCTTTGGGTCTTGGTAGCAAGTCCCTTCAGGTCAGACTGTCTTTCTTCTTCTGAAAGATCTACACAAGGAGAGATGGGGAATGCAGTACTAGGTTAAAGGACTAGGTACTCTGTGTGAATGAGGTGATTCATGATGATACAAAGACCTCAAAGAAAAGTCAGCAAATGCAAAGGAGGCAGTAATAGTCCAGTGGATGCTTACTCCACTAGATGGTCAACTGTGACAGATTACCAACATGACAACAGAAACTGAGAAGCAGGAGTCCTGTTCTTATAGAGCAAATTTCCTTCTTCTTGGGTCAAATGCACATTGAAAACAGAAAAGCCGTTGACAATCAGCTTAGAGTCATGCAGTTAAGGAATAGGTAAATTTTAGAATAACTACATAGAAGTATTAATATTTCTTCTAAATATGAATATTTCTTCTAAATATGAAACATCTATACTTCTAACTAAAGGCACATTGTCAGTCTGCTACAAATCAGAGTATAGAAGTGCGGATTTTATTCCATCTTTAGGCTGGCAGTTGTGCCAAGTTACTTTAATAACATAGAATGAGAATCCATGGGCATAATGACAGTTCCACAGAAACAGTCATGAACCACTCAGCTCGATGATTTTTAAAAAATGAAGTATTTATATCCATTCTCTTCCTCTCAAGACTTCTTAAAGTCAGTTCTGAAAGTAACTTTTTTTTAAATCAAAGATTGCAGTCTTGGTGCAACAGAGTAAAGCCTCTTGAGAGCAAGTTCCTTTTCAATATTTCAGTGAGGTCAGAAGTTTCATATATTGTAGGTTTAAACTAAATTTTATTGAAATACTGACAAGTGAACACGTATACATGTAAGGAACCCTCATAGTCTGACACCATCATGGGCTCAAATCTACAGAAGCAGAACACCGTTCACTTTTCTACAAGTCTGAAAATTCACAACTAACAGGTAGTGTTTTTTTCTTTCTTGGAAGGTCTTGCAGCATTAATGATTCCAAATGCTTACAGTACTGAATAAAATTAGAAATAAAACACTTACTACCTAGTGGTGTTTTTACCTTGTTATGGTTTTGTGATTTTTTTTTGTTGTCGGTATTCCACATCATTACATCATGTAAGGTACGGGCAGTTAAAGGGTTAATTCCCCGGTTACTGTAAACTGCCTTTTTTTGGTGTGGCCCTCTGAGGGGGAGGGGAGGAGGTGCACTCCCCAGGGGTCTTTGCGGGAGAGGGGGTGGTGAAGCCGCGTGGGGGACGCGGGGTCTGTTCTTCCCAGCCTGGCGGAGAAAGCACGTGGTCCTCCTGCATTTTTCTGTGTAAGATTTTCAGCCTGTAAACCCTCTATCATAATTCTACTAGCCTCATTTTGATATATTTAGTAAAATTAGTTGTTCCTCCTCAGATCGGTGCCGCTGTTTTTTTTTTGTGTTAGATCCGTCTACGGGTCCCCCTCTTCCCAGGT
>NC_034410.1:99794596-99855246 GCF_002078875.1 Numida meleagris
CCCCCCCCTTGTCACGGACGCAGACCCTTAGACAATACCGTGACATACCTCAACAGTTATTTTTTTCTGCTTCCTGCTTTAAATGTGAATTGAGAGAAGTTATAGAAAAATAATGACTTTTACCTAAACGAACAGAAGGTAACAATCTGAAAATCTTTTTAGTGTTTGGATTTAAATAGAACAAGGCAGAAGATCCTGTCATAAGCTAGCCAGTTAGGATAAAAACTGCAATTTTCATTCAGTAAAGCGGCCTTTCAAAGTCTAATAGTTATAAACAACATATAAAATAATATATAAATTATTAAAATGTATCGTCAAGTCTGGAAACAAGAGGGTAAACTTAAAAGTGAAGCAAAATAATCAGAACATCAAAGCTTCAGTCAAATCTGAATAAAAAAAGTCTGTCCAGTCTCCCTAGCTTTCATACAGAATCCTAAGATTTGTAGTTTCTGTTCAGTGCAATAGACTAATAGGGATCTTACCCAAGCTCTTTAAAAACTCGTGGAATTTCCTCTTCAAATTTTGAGTCAGGCAGTTCATAAGAAGGGCAGAGAAATCCATAGATAAAAGTGAAGATTTTTACAAAATCTTTTACAGATGGAGACTGTAGTGATTTCACGGTGACATTATGGGCGTAACCATTCTCAACAAGAAACTGAGAAAGAGAAATATACCCATTAAGTATCACGTTAGTCAATAAAATCTATAGTGGAAACAGTCAAAAAGCAAATATTTTGATTAGTACTTTTGGTGCCTAATAAACAGTTTTGTAAAATAAGTTAACTAGTTACCTCACAAAGCTGTTTGATACATTGTTGAATGAACGCCTTGTCATGAAGGGGCCTGGGATCCTTGATCTTTTCTGTACCAAACATGCCATACTGACTGTTGCGTGGACCTCCAGCCCCACTAGTTCTAGGAACAAAAAAAAATATATATTTATTGTGACAATACACATATGCAGAGTTCTCAGTTATATGCAAATCCTTACATTTGCTGGTTTTATGTTTCTTTTGCATATGCCATGCAAAGAGATAACTGAAGGTTACCCTCTAAGTGGAAAGATTAAAAAACAACATCAAGCCATAGAAGTTATGATGTCCACATAGAATAGAGGGATTACTACATTATAGGTGAATATTTTCTTCGGCTTATTGAAATAAAGTCTTACAGAGCAGAAGAAAGGAAAATAAGTAAAAGGTGAAGAAACAATGTAAGTGGTTGAAAATAAAGATTAAAATATTCAAGGAACATTTAGAAGGAACGCAGAAATCTGCCACAGTGGAATGCAATGAAAGAAGCTACCTGCAGACATCAGAATACAGAAAGTCATGAGCTAAGACGACATGATTTTGTGAGGTTTTCATCTTACAGTGAAAAAGAAACTAAGACAGAGAATAATGTTGATATGATTCCAATTTTGCAAGATTACTACCTAATTTAAACTTAACATAGCACTTTTCATCATTTCTGATTTTTTTTCTCTGAATTGAAGAGACAAAATAGAGGTAGGAAGTCAGACTAGCACTGTAAGAAAGCTTTGTCAATATCTGCTAATGAAAACATCTCCCAGGTCTGTATTGAGGGGGACCGCTCTTCCTTAAACAGGCCAATGTCTTGGGCAGCTCTTAAGTGTTGCAGTGCATATTCCTCCTCTTGCACTCCCAAGAGGAAGAATAGCCCTTTAAGCAGTTCCTGCTCCACAGCATTATTATTTAGTAACCAGAGTATGGGAAGGTAGACCTGAATGCCTACGGGCCTCAGATCCGTTATTCCCTGTAATGAAAATATAGCAAGGAAGTAGAACTGTAAAATGTTATGAGACTGTTTTAATCTACAGCACATTGATCTGAAGCTATCAATACCTCTTCCCAAAAAAGCTGACTTTTCTTTCTGAAGTTGCAGACGTAGTTTTGCTCATGCTCAGTTTTCCAAACGTTCCTCTGTCCTTCCTGAGGGATAGGGAGAAGGATTCAAATGACTATTTCTACCATTTTATCTTTTGCTTACATAGGAGAAATATAACCACATTAATTTAAGTCTAACCACCTTCAGGACAGCAGTATCTTAGAAGTGTCAGCTGATTTTAATGCATTGTTTGCCCACTAATAAAGCTATTTCTGCAAGTTTTGTAAGTATACATTTTATACACAAAGCACCCAGCCACCCCCCAACCACCTAACAAATATGCAAGAAAAAAACATTAGAATACGAGATGTGTCAGAGGCACAGAACTTGATTGAAGTTTTAGATTTCAAATTATATGCCAACCATAGTTATTAATCACATAGATGACTCCAGTTCTGTCATTTAAAGCTCTTTAAGAAAGAAAACAAACAAACAAGAAAACACAAATGAAACCTCAAACCAACCAACAAACAAACAAAAAAAAAATCAAAAGAAAGGTATGCTTGAGAGAGTTAGAGTTTTGATAGAGTTTTAAATTCATAGTTACTCAACTGGTAAGTTAAGAAAGAATTTTTAAAATTATTTTTATTTTTTGTGCAAACCACAAGCGCTTGTGCAGAAGTCTTTGGCTGCAGTGGGTTTTCTTCTCACTGCTCCCATCTTTTTCCATTGCTACACACTACAGTAAAACCACTGAGATATTAGGTTTTATGTACATGCTGTTATCAGTGTGATCAGTACCACTTACATTTGAGGCGTTTGAAGACCCATCTTGTTGTTGTCCTGCACTCTCAGTACCATCGTAGATTGCCGACCACTACTCCCAGTAGTGGTTGAGCTTCGCCTCATTGTGACCGAGCTGTAAAACGGGGTCTGCCAGTATTAGGAAAAAACAGGCTCTAAGAGTTTTTGTGTTTCTGAAATACACAGCGACTTCCTAAGGGGTAAGAATGCACAAGTGAAGTTCTACATCGGACCAGCAATCACATGACAGAAAAGTCAGAGCAATCAGCAAAGGGGAAGGCCACAGTGGCACGGCCAAAGCGCCCAGCAGGTCACCCATCAATCCCTTCCTCCACCACTACCTGTGAACTTGTTTATCAGCTGTGCAAGCGGCCGCCTCACCAACAACCGCCCGAGGGAAACCGCCGCCCGCCCCCCCACGGCCGCCTGTTACCGTTAGCGGCGCCGACTCCTTCCTCCTGATTTCAAATCCGCCCGCCCGCCCGCTTACGTCACACACTGCGCCTCAGAGCGCGACGTCACAGCGGAGAGACGGGAGCCGAGGGGTGTGGCAGTTGATGATGTCGTCACTTCCGCCGTCTCGGCCTCTCACGGCCTGCTGCCGTACAACAAGATGGCGGCGCTCACGGGGGGCTGAGCAGCGTCGGTGAGTGAACGAGCGAGACAGTCGCCGGGCTGCGGCGTGTCTGGAGCTCTGTACCGCACGGAGCGAGAGACGCGCCCCCGTGGCTTTACAGAGGGTTGCTGCGGGCGGGCATAGGAGGAGGGTAGCCCGCAAGGAGTGCTTCACCGTGTTAGGCTGTTCCCTGCCTGTAGCGGGCTGCTGTCCTGTTAGAGAGCGCCCAAAGGAGGGCAGTAAGTGAGAAATGGCTCAGGTCCCTGGGTTTACTCAGTGCCGAGTAGCGGAGGCTGAGGGGAGACCTGATGGGGGCTGCAGCTCCTCACAGGGAGCGGAGGGGCAGCGCTGAGCTCTGCTCTCTCGTGACAGGGACAGGGCCCGAGGGAACGGCATGGAGCTGTGTCAGGGGAGGGGCAGCTGGGGGTTAGGGAAAGGTTCTGCACCACAGGGCACGGCCCCAGGTTGCTGAAGTTCAAGATGCGTTTGAACAATGCTTTCAGACTTAGGTTTTGAATTTTGAGTGGTCCTATGTGGAGCTAGGGGTGGGACTCGAGGATCCTTGTGGGTCCCTTTCAACTCAGTATTCCATTGTTTAAAGTGTCTAGAAGTCCATAAGGGTCGTACATAGAATGGCTTGGGTTGGAAGGGAGCTTAAAGCCCACCCAGTCCCATCCTGTGCCATGGGCAGGGCTGCCCCCCACCAGCTCAGCTGCTCAGGGCCCCATCCAACCTGGCCTTGAGCGCCTCCAGGGATGGGGCACCCACAGCTTCTCTGGGCAGCTGTGCCAGTGCCTCACCATTCTCTGACTGAAGAATTTCCACCTAACATCTAACCTAAATCTCAACACTTTTAGTTTAAAACCATTCTTCCTTGTCCAGTCGCTATAAGACTGTCTAAAAAGTCCATCACTCTCCTGTTTATAAACTCCAAGTACTGGAAGGCCACAATGAAGTCTTCCTGGAGCCTTCTGTTTTCCAAGCTGAACAAGCTCAACTCCCTCAGCCTTTTTTTCATAAGAGAGGTGCTCCAGCCCTCTGATGATCTTTGTGGCTCTCCTCTGGATCCACTCCAACAGCTTGACATCCTTCTTGTGCTGAGGGCCTGGGCTTGGACACAGTACTCCAGATGGGGCCTTACAAGGGCCTTACAATCCCCTCCCTCTCTCTGCTGGCCACCCCTCTTTTGATGCAGCCCAGGATACAGTTGGCCTTCTGAGCTACAAGAGCACACTGCTGGCTCACATCCATCGTTTTGTCCACTGGGACCACCAAGTCCTTCTCTGCAGGGCCGCTCCCAATGAATTCTTCTCCCAGTCTGTACACATACCTTGGTTTCCCCCAGTACATATCGAATTGCCACATTTCAGTTTACTTCATAGAGGGCAGGTTGCTGAACTCATTTTCTATGGGAAACTAGGACAGGATCTAGGAACACATAAAAACGTGATGACTTTCTTCAGGAGCACATAAAACCTACTTGTGTTTTTTTTTTACTACTGAATCTGGTGTTACAGAGTGTTACTGTATATAATTGCTAACTTCTAAAAAGAGGACTCCGAATGAGTAATTCTGTGCTACATTATATTATATAGAAATCTATTTTAAAAAAAATACAAATGAGCAAACAAACAAAAAAGACAACACATACCATAAAAAACTGAGTTAGGGATCAAACAGAAATCCTAATAGTGAAACTGGTAGAAGTCGAGAAGTTTCTATAGTTTGTCCTATGGATGCAGGGAAATGTCTGTCACGCAATAGTGTTACTTTTATGAAAGAGTAGCAATTCTGAGAAATGAATTCTTAACTAAATATATTACTTACACAGGAGGAATTTGCTTCAGGAAGCCTGTGTGATTGCCTGCTACAGTTTCAGGGAGTTGATTTTTCTCCCTGAAGAGGGGACCTATGATGTCTGTGGTACATCGGCTGACAACAGGATGGCTCCTGGACCATCTGTCTTTCATCAACCAGTGTGGCTATGAGATCTGTGACTCCTTTGCATACCCTGGTGATGTCACCATCAATACTTCTGGCCATTCTACTAATAATCATCCTACTTCTACATTTGCTACCACCTCTTCAAGTGACGGTCCTGGTGATGCTGTAGAAACAGAAGGTAAAACAGCAAGAACAAGATATGTATTTCGGGAAGAATTCTTCCACATTTCTAAGGCCCATATAGCTGCAGCTCCTGAGAAGCAGCTGTTGCAGGGAAGCCCTGAGTTGAGTCTTACAGAAATAAAGGCCAGCAGCAGTGCAGAGGAACACCAAGAAGGAACCACGTGTGGTGTTGGGGATTCTGTAGTTGGTGCTAAGAAGGTATGTTCTCCACAATGCGGTAACCTATAGTAATCCCCAGGTAAATAACTTACCATTGACACTATCTTACAAATTTCTGTTTTCTGAAGTCACATAGGAGAGCAGGAGATTTTCCACAATAGACTGCAAGATGCATGGAATATGTAAGCACTCATAATGTTATTCTTGAGTCTCTTCTGTCAGTAACTTGCATCTTGTGACTCAAAAGCAGTTGGTTGCTTATGAAATGTTTTGGTGCTTGTTGTGGTCATGGACTTGAGTTAAACTGTGGGAGCTGTCACGGTTGTCCAGATTAAAGTGTGGAAAGAAGAACAGTTTGAATTTACTTTCAATGTATAGACTGTACAGTTCTGTTCATTACAGTCTTGAAAAAACAAACAACCTGAAAATGTTACAAGTCTAAACCAGCAAATCTAACCTTGAAGACTTACTTGATTTTTTTCCTGTTACTGCACTTGGCAGCTGAACAAACACCTTCTAGTATAGACCAAAAGGAGGCCTGAATGTGAACTGTGGCAGGTGCTAGATAATGTTAGATCCCCATGCTGTGAATAATAATAATAGAACATAGCTTTGCTAAGCCTTTCTATCATGAGAATACCTCCAACAGCCTAGGTATTTTGTGATCATGTTTTTGCTTACTAGATTTATACTTGTCATAGAAAGATAGGAAGTTTCTTCCAGTTTTGGAAGAGTTGATTTGTTATTTAGGTATGTTTGAGTATTTATTTTTTGTTTTTATTGTGGAGTAATGTTTTCTTTTTTTTTCTTACCCTGTTTGCTCCTGCAGAAGCGTAAAAGAAAATGTGTATTCAACCAAGGTGAACTGGATGCTTTAGAATACCATACAAAGGTAAGTTTGAATAGAAGATAATTTTGCACAGATGTGCTACTTAATTTCGGGCTGTGTATGGAGTACAAAACGTAGCTGTAAATATGTTCTCTTCTTGTAGCTTGTTCCACTAATGGGAAGGTCATCTCTCCACTCCATACATGAATTAAGTGTATACTGAGAATAACTTCTGTGTAGATACATGTGAAAACAAACTAGATGTCAAACTAGCTTTCAAATAGCTGGAAGCTTTGTTCACAGAACATTATGTAGTGATGGGTTGAATGTTAGTTGAGCGGAAAATGACTATTTTGAAATAAGCAACATAAGCTGTTCTGTAGATCAATTCATTTTTAATTTATCAGGACACTCAGCTGAAGTTTTTATAGGCTTCTCTGATCAGAAGTGCTCCAAGGTTTCTCATTTCTGCTGAGAAAATAATTATTCCTTCTAACATTTTACATTATGATAATCATACCAAAGCATCATGAATGGACTGGAATTCAAGTTCTTGTTGGGGCTCATGTTATTGGTGTATTGGTGAAACTGCTACCACTGAAGTGTACTAGGAAATCCTAAAAAGAATAATCTGTGAATAATATTTGATGTATACTTATGTTTTCCTAAATAATGTTGTGAATCTAACTAGGACCTACACTTGCTTGCTTTTCTCTGTGTAATATACTAATGTACTAATTATACTGGGATTTTTGTTTAATTCTATTCCTTGTAGACAATACTTGAAGAAATATTTTTCTTCCTTTACGCAATAATGATTTTGTAGTAAATGTGCTGTTTGTTATGTTACAGTGTAGGGGTCCTGTAAGTATTGTTGTGAATAAGCTATGGATATGAAGAATTGCCTTAAATGAGAGAACTTTGAAGGGTTTATGAGTGAAGATATTTAAGTTAAAATAGTCACTTAGCAGTAGGCATAAGGGAAGGAATGAGAAGAAGTTTGTCTTAGGGGCCTAAACTCAAAGAGCTTATGTCTCCATATTAAGACATCTAAGTTGTTGTCTTACAGGCCTGCGTAACTTCAAGTAGTTTTTTGATGAAAGTGCAAAAAAGACACAGTTTTGAAAAATCTATAATTCTCGTTAGCCCTGATAACTGTACAGTTTGTAGCATTTTAAAATTATATACTTAATCTGTTGAAACAGTGTATCTTTGGCTATCAAAAACCAATGTTCTAAAAATCTTGCCTATTCCTTCAGATATCTCAAGGGTTGTGCTACTATAGAAATTATTTTTAAAAGAACACACTCAGGACCTTTTGGTATTTGTAATGAAGAGTATTTTAAAAAAAACAACCACACATCTTGTTGAGCATTCCTTCTTCAGGAGCTTTAGAAACAATAATAAATATTTGAAGCCTGTGCTAGGAACTGCAGTAGTTAGTAATAAAGCTGTTCTAGATGAACAAAAATTCTTCACTGGTAGTTAAACCTCATAAAGGCTCAATGATTTGAGAATTAACTAGCTAGGTCTCTACATTTTGCATAGGAAATATTGTTGAAGAAATGTGTGTGCATATAGATCCAAGAATCTTAACCTTGTTATTTGAGAAATGTGTTACTTAAAAAAATTGCAAAAAACATTTCTGATAATGTAATTTGGTTTACTGATTGTACTTTTTAAATGCATACACAATATTGGTTTTGAAAGTGAATTAAAACATGAAGAATACTGGTTTTCGGTTCAGGTATACATTCAATCAAAATTATGCTTGTAGACTTTAAGCTAAACTTTAAGTTAGTGTTGACATTGCCTTGAAATTTGTTTGTTTAGATCAGTAATATTCTACCACTATTGTCTGTGAAACCTTTTGTTCAGCAGTCTGTCTTTCTCTAGACATCTGACTATTGCCACTTCGCAAAAACAAACAAACAAAAAAAACCCACCAGAAGTTAGCTTGCCCTCATTATTATGCACACATAGCTTTTCAGTTGATGTTTTTTGTATTTGGCAAGGATCCTTCTCCCGCTCTGCAGATTGAAGATGTTTTGATTTCTGTTTCATTCCCTGATGATACCATGCATATACTCCAAAATATCATTTCTTTTTTTTTTTTTTTCTTTTTTGTCTTCTCTTTATGATCATGCAGATCAGAAAATTCATTTGGGAAGGCACTTTGCATTTAGTCCAAGAGGGACTCAAAAGTGGTTTTCTTCATCGTGCTGCTGCAGAACCCAGTTGTGGGAAGAATGTTGTTCCTGAACGCATTGACTGTGGGTTGGCTGAATTATGTGAAATGGCAAAGCAGTTTCTAGCTGTAAATGATGGTGACCATCAAGCTGTGAATGTGCTAGATGATGAAACCTCCATTCCAGAGCAGGACCTGCTTTCGTGTGTTACAGAGAACAATTCAAACTGTGCAAAGATAGTTGTATTAATGGGACAGAAGTACTTGGTGCCACCAAAGAGCAGTTTCCTTTTATCTGATATTTCATGTTTACAACCCCTGCTGAACTGTAAGTATCTTTAGTCATTAGAATCCATCCCTTCTCTCCTGCCTTAGAAGGCAGGTTAATGTCAAGATAACTAAGGACTCAGTGAACTGTTTTCTAACACTGAGCATCGTGCTGATGCAACTGCAAACTTTTGAAGTGGCATTTCTAACTTTGTGTAGATAGGTGAAGGTTTTCAAAGGAATATTCAGTGGAGTTAGGAGTGTATGTCATGAGGAGGCTCCAAGAGGCTCCTATAAAAATCTCAGCTATTGCATTTTTACATGAAACACAGAATGCAACAGTTGGTAAGCATATTCTGAGCTACAGCGGATCTAGAAGTCAAGTAAATGCACTGAATTGAAAATAAACTAGTATATAATCATACAATAGTTTGGGTTAGAAGAAACATTAGAGACCATCCATTTCCAACCCCTCTGCTATGGGCAGGATTGCCACCCACCAGCTCAGCTGGCCAGGACCCCAACCTGGCCTTGAATGCCTTCAGGGATGGGGCACCCGCAGCTTCTCTGTCAGCCTATTCCAGTGCCTCACCGCCCTCTGAGTAAAGAATTTCTTCCTAATACATAATTTAATCTCCCCTCTTTTAGTTTAAAGCCATCCCCCCTTTTCTTATCACTATACTCTCTGATAAAGAGTCCATTGCCAGTGTTCTTTTAGGCCACCTTTAGGTACTGGTAGGCTGCAAAGCCTTCTCTTCTCCAAGCTAAATAACCTCAGCTCCCTCAGCCTTTCTTCATAGGAGAGCTGATCTAGCTGCTAAATGAGAAGTATTTCTTGCTGGTTAGGGTCATTCCATTGTCAGGACAACACCTCCAATGTTAATAAAGGAATAAGATGTAAAGGACATTAAATGTTACATGGTTCTTATTAGCTATTTTAACAATTAGTATCAGGCTCAATAAAGAAACAAGTATGTTCTCTGGGAAAAATAACATTAGAGAGTCCTACTTTCTTCATGGATATGTTCTGTATCTTCTCCAATTAACGTAAACCCAACTTCTGTTATGAAAACTCCTTCAGTTCTCTTCCTATTGCCCACTAAATTTCCATTTTTCACACTGGGTCTAACTCTCTCTGTCTACCAACCTCCAGTAATGTAAAACACACTGTTTTCCAGGGCTGGTTCATAGCTCTACATGTACAAATTGGCCTGCTGAAAGATCGAAAAGGACAGGAAACTTCAAGGGTTCAAGGGTGCAGCCTTTCTGTCAGCTGGATGCCTTATTACGTAGCTTCTTTCAGGAAACTTGGAGAAATTTTAATGTCTTGGAGAATGGCACTGTATGAGGTTTTTGTTTTAAATTCCCTAAGAGGTTTGACATTTCTTGGAGGAATTGAATCCAGCACAGGTCACACAAACATCCTTTCCTTAGGTAATCAGCCTAGAAATCTGAGAAGTATATTATTATCTGAAGTGTTTAAATTTTTGTTTCAATATTGGGGGGGAATAATAAAGAACACTTGCAGTTCTGCTGCCTAGTTAGCTTTTTAAATATTGTCTGTATTTAGGTAGCTAAACCTTTATCAATTTTAACTAGTGCATTTGTTTTAAAATTGATTTACTAGTGTCTTTGTTAACTTAGTTTTGTGTAATTCCTCTTTCCAGACAAGAAAAAATATGATGTAATTGTAATCGATCCACCATGGGAGAACAAATCTGTTAAAAGGAGTAACAGGTAAATTTTGTTGTAAAATTACCTTGTCATATCTCTGTTTACAATGGGTAATTCACATTTTTATTTACTGTTACAATCCAAGACTGATGTAAACACAATTGTAGCTTAAGCTAGCAAATATTTTGGCACATGTCAAAGTCTAAAAGTTCAACTCTAAAAATTGTCTCAGGAATTTCACTGAAATAGTTTGGAAACTTTTAATATAAAATATTTGCAAGGCTCTATCTTAAATTACCTCATTAGTGAAAGAATGCTAGTTTTCTGTACGTCTAGGGAAGGCTTGGGGTCAACTGTTTTGAATGGCCCAGATCATGCACATACTCATTTGAAATTAATAGTTATTATTAATACTACATAAAGTTAGATAAAATATTTTTGGGGCTGAGGTCCAATTAAGAAGTTTTAGGGTTTTTTTTTTTTTTTTTGAGCTTCAGTCTGATGAATAGGAGAAAGTGATAATGCAGCAGTAAAATCCTCAAGTGCAATAGGAACTTTCTGAGTACTGTAGTTTATGAAGTCATTAACTTAGAATTTTATGGGCCTCTTTCTCCTCTGAGTAACATTAAGTTTATGACTGTGGAGCTCCCTTGATTACCATAGAATTACATCCATGTGAAAGAAGGGCGAAGAGAAAGTAGAGCCTTGTAACTTTCTAGAATAATATCTACTGTAACTTTTTAAGCTTCTTATGAAGATACAATTTGTAGATACAGAGATTGGTTATTATATTTTGCTTTAAAAGCCCCACAGGAACCTATAGGAAGTCAGTTAAACTCATTCAAGTGCATTTTTTTTTTTTACCGATACAAGTTACTCTTAGGAAAATTTTAGTTATTCATAGACATGAATTAGCCAACTAAACCCTCTCTCCCTTACAAAATAAAACCAGAAGGCAGCTCCAACACTGCTGTTAGATGCTGTGTTCGTTATTTTGTCAATGGCTAAATAAAGGAAATATGTCGTTAAAGATTCTGCTCAGTAAAACGTAAGTACATAGAGTAATGACTTTATATCAGAGTCCAGTGGATCTGTCCACTGGGTGTCACTCTGGACCTATTTTTTATGACTTTCTATGCTGACAGAAGATATTTCTTTAACCATTTTGGCTGTGTAATTTCCTTGTCTGTTTTTGTTGCTTTGCAATTTTATTATGTGGTGTATGCTAACTTGCTTTCTCACTGTTTTGGTATACAGATACAGCTACTTGTCTTCGTGGCAAATCAAGCAGATTCCTGTATCAGCGCTAGCTGCTCCAGATTGTCTTGTTGTCACATGGGTGACTAACAGACAGAAGCACTTACGTTTTGTTAAGGATGAACTTTATCCTCATTGGTCTGTGAAAACACTTGCTGAGTGGCACTGGGTAAAAGTAAGTTCTCTGTATTATTGTTTTCTTGGCAACTGAGGGGTCTTGCAATATAGCACTTCGTAGTTCTATAAATTGTCTATCTATTACCATGTGCTTTTGTATTTGAAAGGTGTGGTGTTGTCAATATCTTCCTTTTTATCAAAGATGATGTCTTGTTGGGAGAATTGGATTTGAAAATCTGTGTATTTCTAACTCCTCTGTGTCAGATTACTAGATATGGAGAATTTGTATTGCCTTTGGATTCTTTCCACAAAAAGCCCTATGAAGTTCTTATACTGGGGAGAGTTCAAGGAAACATAAAAGAAGCCCTAAGGTATGCCAGGCTATGGTAAAAATATCGTTTTGAGGCTGCTAGGATTCTACTTATGTGTGTGTCACCTTTTCATAATACAATATAATGTTCCCAGATCTCCTTTTGGCATCATCTTTGGCTGATTTTGAACCTAAAAACAGCCTCACTCACTTTAGGAAGAGGGAGTGCTTTAGTAAGATTAAAGGGCAGAATCTTTTTATCTGTTCCTTATGTCTGTCTGTGTTGGGGAACTGGCTCAAATAAAAGGTGTGTGGGCTTCCTTTGCTGGCAGTTTCTATTTGACCCCAGGTCCTTAGAATAAGCTGAAGCCTTTTTCGGGCTGCTGATGGAAACAACAACTATGTTGTTTGTTCTTGATGGCTTTGCATGGCTGTTGTTAACCGTATTTTGTCTCAATTCTCAATGATTTTTGAACCCCCTTTTACACATTATCAGTGAGCAACATTCAACTTGCCTTAGGCTTTCATGAAGTTTAATTGTCAATAAACACTCTTACCTCCTATCTCGGGTATCAGAGAATTGTGTGTATCAATCTGGTGCTATTCATTCTCACTCTTCTTTTCTTGTTCTGGTTTGTACAACAGGAAACCTGAAGATGTACTTCCAGTTCCAGAACATAAGTTAATAGTCAGCATACCCTGCAGTCTACATTCACATAAGCCCCCTCTCACTGGTATGTTTTTGTTGATGTGTCATGTTTCTATGGGGTGTTTGGTTTGGGCATCTGAGATGATGTACCTAAAATGAGATATCTTTATAAATGATGCATCTTAATTTCCCATATGCTAAGCAGTTCTGCCCACCAGGACCTGTGATTCCTCAACATTTCTAAAAATGTTTTTAGGCGCCTAAGTCTTGGTCCCTAAAAAGAAAGTCAGTGTAAAAAGTAGAACTTCATGGATAATCGTGTGAATATTTTGAGTAAAAATGAAGAAGCTGAACTACATTTTTCTACACTTGTTTTTGAAATCCTGCAGGAACAAATGATAAATGCTGTATATATTAAGTTATCCCAAAGGATGTAAAGTTCCTGTGGTCGTGGCAGTGAACTTTGGGAGCATATAAGATATCTTCTACTTAGCTAATAAAAATAGAAACCTCTTCATCATACCATCCTGAAATAAATGTTTTTATTTCTGCATTAGTTGTTTATGCAGCTGCAGTGCGGTTCTGCCTTTAAATCTATAAAGTGAATCATTTTAAAACTGTTAACAGTAAACAACAAAGAAGGCATACCCTGTTTATTTCCGAGGGGCTGTGTTTAATTTGCTGAAATTGATGCAGTAGCTCCAACTAGCCACTTAGCATTTGGATGAATCATTTCAACTTTCCAGGGTTTAGTTCAAAAGACTTGAAGACTTCTGCATCATGTGCTGCCTTTTGCACGTTATTCCAGAGAAAAACTTCTTTGACAGCTTTTATCAGTAGATTCTTTCATTATTATAGCACCTGAGTGCCTTACAATTATACGGCAAGAAACTTATTTAATTCCTCTCGCAAAGATAGTTTCATCCTTCCCTGAGGGGAAAACTTAGGATGGATCTATAGATATTCCTGGTGCACATGGTTCAGTGTAATCACATCATAAAATGTGAGCAGAAGTAATGCATGCTGCTGTTGGAAAGGCATCACTGGCCTGTTCCCTCCGTTGTGCTGACGTGCTTTCTTTTTTCAGTTCCCAAGGAACAGAATTACTTCAGTTAGCAGGCTCATCTGAATGACTGTTGCACTTCCAGGGAGGCTTTGAAATTTGTGTTTGGGGACTGTATTTGTTATTAAATTAACATGCATATATATAGCTATTCAAAAATTAGTAGTTGACATTTTTTTGGGTTAGCTTTATTTAAAAAGAAAAGAGCAATTCTAGGAAGCATCTGTTTGCGGTTCTGAAGCTACATCTTTTAAAAATTACAACTGCAGCAGGAAGTATGTGTGTTGATTTAAGCTAATGGGTGGCAGAGCAGTGATTTATGACGCAGCCACCTAGGGCCTTGTCAGCAAACCAGTACTTCAGCAACACATTCAGACATGAGCAGGAAACTTCTGAGATATCCAGAAGTGAAAAGCAGCAATTAGTGTAGATGTTGTAGAGAATTCTAGCGTCAGATGGTCCTCAGAGCGCTTCCTTTCTGTGGTGCAGAATCTAGCTACTGTATTGATTAATTCGTTATACATGATGACCCTGAAAGGGTTTTGAAAGAAATTGTCTGTACTAATTTTATGTATTTCTTGAGTCTTTACGTGATTAATTGTGATAGCATTGTGCAGCATTCATGTTTCTATTTGAGGAATAAATTAGCTATTGAATAAAATCAGTGGTTTACACAGTTCTTATAAAACTACATGTGTATGCACGGTGTTGGCAGCTTCATTCAGAACAGGCTCATGGAATGAGAAGGGAGACCATAAGATAAAAAACCCTAATTGCTTTTGATTTGCCTTCAATATTCTGGAAAGAGTATTGCTTTCATGATCAGGCAATATTCTCAAGTGGCCAGTAGAGAGCAGTTGAGCTACATCCTAGAGTAGTTTAGAAGAAATTTGAACAGAGATTTGTTCAAGCAGAGATTTGGCAATGAGGGGGGAGAAGGACACTTGATGAGTCACACACGTTCTTTATGCTTTGTTTAAGAAGTAACAAAGCCCAAAATATTATTATTTACTGATGCTGTCTGGCACTTTATTTCTAGTTACTACTGTAAAGGCTGTATGTTCCTACATATGTAGCCACTTAATGACTGATTATAACATTTTCTCTCTCTCTGGGGGAAGAGGAAGATGTAAATTAAAGTAAGCTATCAAAAAGAGATGTTTGGGTTCCTGCAGCGCATTTAACTTTGAAATTGAGACTGTAGGGGTTTTGGGTGATGCATGTGCTATGTTCAATTCTTAGAGCTTTAATATGTCATTGTAAATGTACTTAAACTGCTTTATGCAAATGTGTTAAAATGAAATTTTATCTCTCTTCGTTTTGATTCAAATAACAGCAGGTTTTCTTTCTAATTCTATTCACTATTGCTCTTATAAGACTTAAAAGATACTTTGTTATAGAGATGATATAAAGGAAGGTTGAACTTCACCTTTTTTCCTTTTTCTATTTTAGAGATTCTTCTTGTTATAGGCATTTCTCCTCTAGTATGTAGCATGTCCATTTATTGCTAAAAAAATATTATTGCCATATAGGAGTATGCCTAAAAACGTTAGTGTTAATTATTGGCTGTGTTCTAGCTGCTTTGCAGATCTCCAGCAGGAGTGTGCAGTGGGAAACCTTGGGAACCTGATTCTTCTATAGCAACTCCATGGCTTGTGAGGCTGTAAGGAAAGTGGAAGTAAAAAAGAAGGAAACGCCTTTTGTTTCCTTGTGTACCTTGGGAGCCCTTCTAACTAATCAGTGGGTACATCAAAATCTAGATTTAACAGAAAGTTTAGGAAGGATACAGAGGTATTAAGTCATCTTTGCCCTGAGTTTCTCGTCTTTTTTTCTGGTCTTTTTCTGGTCAAGGTTTAGACAAATCAGGCAATAAGAGCCTCTGCATTGCAAAATTTTGAAGGGTTACTATGAAATGAGTTCAATTACGTGTGGGCTGCGCTGTGTATGGCTCACAAATCAGACAGTAAAAAGCCAATAAAATAATTTTCACCTTATTTATCCAATTTGCTGTGCAGAATTTATTGTTTAGGTAATGGAAGTTGAAAAGAGAAGGGGAAGCTGTTGCTTGTTTCAAAAATGGTTCCTTCTTTTGCTCATTTAAATGATTTAACAGCATGCATCTTGGATAACGTGTGCCATCAAGAGTAAGACCAGTGCTATACCTACCAGCTGGCTTTGTGCTGGCTTTGTGGGCATTAGATGTCCATGTATAGATATCTGAATTGCACCCGTAGTGTTTGACAACTGCAAATGATGAAGAGTAATCTATTTATTGTCTATTTAAGCTGTTTATTGTCAGTGGTTTCTATAAGCATGTAGAAGTAATTGTTAAAAATTAAAAAATATCTGTCCCTACTGTAGAAAAATGAACATTTAGTCTTTCTACTGATGTAGATCCTCTAATCTGTTTTTAGGAAGAGCTCGAGTTTGCTGAAGGGATGCAAGTTAGAGCCATATGTGCTAAGGTAGCCTTTTGGTGGTATAAAGGCCATAAAAGCCTAACAAAGAGGCTATAATTCATACCATAAAATGGGAAAACTTGGTGCTCAAGGCAACCAGTGTAATAAGATCTTATGCCAACAAAATACAGCCATATTATTGCCCTATTGATATGCTAATTTCCCTTGCAGTGAAGGCTACTGCTTGATATGATTATGTAAATACCACATCCAAGCAATGAAGAATCATACTATAACGTGATCTTGAATTATATGTAATCTGTCTCTGTCATTTGTTTTTTCAAAAATGCTTTGTATAGAAAGACCTTCTCTTTGGGAATGTGAGAGAGGAAGATTCTTGGGACTTCCAGTTTAAATTCTATGACCAAGTTGATCAAAAGATTGGCACGATCTTCTGGTTCCTTCTGAACTGACCATTTTTTGTCTACCTCATCTTTTGCTTTCTGGCAAACCAGTCTGCTATGAGTCTAGCTGAATCAACTAAGTATGCTTTTCAACTTTTTCTCTTAGACATGGAAGTTTTGGGTGCTTAGTGGTAGCTGCTTCTGATTACTGGACTTAATGCTGTGATGACATTTGTAAACTATACCTTTTAAGAACAAATTTCAGCACTTCCTAGTATGCTGTTAATGAAGTTTTGTCACCTAAATCATTGTTGCCTCTGCTTAGGCATAAAACAGTTCTGTTCTGTTTTGATGTGAAGGGGAAAAAAAATCATATAACACCTGGACTCTGTAGTAAGCTCTGCATGATCTTACGCCCATTTGGGTCAAAATAATATCCTACAGCTGTTAGATTTGCTCCCAGAGAGCTTACCAAAAGCTTTGGATTTGCATTCCACAGCCTCTCCCTTCTTTTCTATGGAAAAAGTACATCCTCCTGCACCATGGGCTTTCTTATATGATGAAAAGAATAGATTTTTGGAAGACATTTGTTAAAATGTTGGCAGCAGATAGTGCATGAGAAATCTGTAATGGAATAGAGCGTGGAAAAAGAATAATACATTTTACCACACATTTTTAAAAATATTTTGCAGAATGTTGCAAAAGCAGCTTCTCTGAAGTGGTGTGACACTAAACAGCAGTATTCAGAGCAAGAAGTTTTCTATCAGAATGTACATGTTCCCAGACTCTTCTCTGCAAATGTTAATTTGTATAAAGATTTTAGCTCGTTTGTAAAAGGAATAGGCTTTTACAATAAGTTTCCTGCTGGTAGCAGTCTTCTCTTAGATTGAAAGTTGCTTTGATGATAACCTGTATGAAATACTCTTTTGACATTTGTTAAAGATCGGAAGAACGAAAACAAATTTATATGCTTTACCAAAATAATAAGAATGTTGGAAAATGCCCATTACAAAATATTTAAGGAAGTTTTGAATGAATTGAAGCTTTGGATTGTATAGGTAGAGAATGCATCTGGGGTTCATTAACACTGATTAGAACGTGAAGTGGATGCTTATCTTTCTGCAGCAGGAGCAGTCCAGGGCAAGAGCATCTGAGGTTTCACACAGGGAGTTTGTGACTGGCAAACTTGATGCAAAAAGTCAGAACTTGGTTTGAACCGAAAAAAGCATTCTCTCTCGTGCTTTGATGTATGCTACTTGGATATATTTCTGCTTTCTGATACGAATCATATCTGAAGAGATCAAATCAAACAATACAGCATTTATGAACTGTATTTTTAAGCTAGAGAAATTCAGAAACTTCAGGAAGATTTGAACAAGAGTGAGTGAGATATACTTTGGATAAGGAAATGGTTTATTAGCTTTTGTTCTTTTGTTCTCAGTCACAAAAATGCAAACGTAAGATGTAGTTTTTATTATCAATCTTTTTTTTCAGTCTTTCTGAATCCTTTGTATCATTTGCGTTCCTTTCACCTTTGCTTTTCTCGTGGACATTTTTGTATGTACTGTTTTGCAGCTATTTCCTGAAACCTAATTAAGAATTTCTTTGACCCATCCACGAGCTAAATGGTGCTGTATAACAAATGACACATTTAACAATTAAGTGTTTGCACTAGTTTTTCTCAGGTGAACTGGTATAACCAAGGTCTTTTACTGCCACTTCAAGAATAATCATAATTAGTGACTCAATTGATGTTAGCGACAGGCATCTATTTAGATATAGGCAGTAAATAAATAGAATGAATTTGAAATGTATGTTACTGAATGAAAGAAGGCAGTTATATACAGGTTTCTTTAGTTGCTTAGTTGCTATCTGGGGAGAAAAAGAAGTCCCTGCATTTTTATAGCCCTTCTAATGTCTGCTTGTTTAAACCGATGTTTCTTATTTTACCTTACAACAATTTTCATCAAAAATTGTTTTATCCCCTTTAAGATGCAGAGGAAAAGAGTACGATCTTAATCAAGAAAGGAGTCTGTCTGTTTGTGGAAATGTTGCCCTTGTGATGTAGGAGCTAACTGAGCCTTTAGGAAGTGTTTTGTGGATATTTGCGAAAAATTTAAAACTTGCCCATGTAGATCACGGAATAAATCCTCATTCTCTTTCTCTAAATGAAAACCAATAAATCAAGGCCATTGAAGGCCTTGACAGTATTGTTTAGGATCTCAAGGGCACTTATTTTAAATGACTTTCTTGCTACAAATACTCCAGTTGTTTGATTAAACTCTTAGAATTAATTTACTGTCTCTCTTTTTTTTTTTTCCAGTGAAACATTCCATCTTTCATTTGCTAACAGCACTGGGGAGATTTTATTTTTATATTTATTATTTCTGTTGTTGGTAGTACCTTTGTCATTGTTATCCTCATCTTTTTTTCTTATCTTGCACAGCGGTTCTGGCAGAGTTTATCAAGCCAGATGTGGAGTGCTTGGAGTTGTTTGCTCGCAACCTGCAGCCTGGCTGGACCAGCTGGGGAAATGAGGTTCTGAAGTTTCAGCACATTGATTATTTCACTCTTCTGCGGAATGAAAACTGACTGTTCTAGCAGCTTAATTCTGAAATTCCTGTCCTTCTTAGCAGGCTCTGGAGCTTGCTTTTCTTATGGGTGGTGCACTCAGAAGGTAACAGAAATGAAACCAACTGCACTTCAGGTGCAATTCTTGCAGTGACTGAGTATCTGTTTGATACCATCTGTATCTATACAAGCTGCTCCTCTCCTTTGAAGATCTTGGAATAGTTACAGACTAATGTTAGTGGGCAAGTACATCCCTGTTTCTTTTTTTTCTTTTTTTTTTAAACTTCAGGAAAAGAAAGATATTCTCATTTAAGCTATCATAAATGTAAGCATCATAAATACTCCAGTCACAACACTTATAATGTATTATTTTTAGAGTTAAAATGTGTTATTTTTAAAGAGTGGCAAGCAAAGTACATAGGTTTGCATTACAAATATTTCCTGAAAGACAATTGGTCATTGCAAAGCAGTGGATTTGGAACTAAAATAATTATGAAGGCAGTATTTTCTCCTGCATGTTTGCATCCGTCTGTCTACCTCATAGGTCTCTGAGTTGTCGATTGGGCACATTCTTTTAAAACATTCAACAATTACATCTTTCTGTGTATAGTGTTAATTCTCTGAATACATTGTAAATGATAAAGTCTCAACCATCTTACAATTTCTAGATATTAAACTGTGAGATTTAACTAAAGTAACTTACCTGATTTAGCTGAATTTTTTTACAAAATTTAAGTATTTTATAAATCCTCTTTCCTTATATTCTTGAA
Source organism: Numida meleagris (assembly GCF_002078875.1). Taxonomy (NCBI): domain Eukaryota; kingdom Metazoa; phylum Chordata; class Aves; order Galliformes; family Numididae; genus Numida; species Numida meleagris. The sequence continues at coordinate 99,814,649 of NC_034410.1, forward strand.
AGAGTAAGAAGTGGGTTATATTTGTCAGCTTACCTAAATATCATATTTTATTAGTAGTAGTATGTTTTGTGTCCTTTGCTGCACATCAACCTACTTTGAAAAGGAAAAATTAAAAGGTAGAGCTTCATTAAGTCTCTTTCCTCATTTGCAGCTGTACAGGCAGAGCAGTTGGATACTGTTTTTCCTAACGGCAAGATCCTGCATTCTGTTTATAATGGGGAGCAAAATGCACTGCACACTTCTTTTTTTTTTATTTTTTATTTTGATATTTATTTCACTTGTGGTAATCTTTATTGCTAAGGTTTTAGATTTAAACTTAAAATGTCGGTTGATTTTTTTTTAAATTTTGCAATAAAAGTTAAAATAAAAACTTGTCAGTGTCTTATTAGTGGACCCAATTTCTGTATTACCATCTTTTTTTTTTCTTTACTATTGTAGCAGTAGGACTGACAAAACAAGGAAAACTTTTTTTTTTTTTTTTTTTTTTTTTTTTTTACTTTAGTTAAACATATGTTTACTTAAATGTAAGTAAACTGTGTGACAGTGAAGGTAGATGCCAGGAAGAGTACTCCTTGCTGCATGGTTTTCTTTTCCAATTTCAAACTGTCAGTATTTAAGCAACCTCTCCTATAACTATTAGGAGTAAGAAGGTTCCTTATTTGCTTTCAGTTTTACAAGACATTACCTGGGAACTCAGAAACTCCAGGCAGAAACAATTCCCCTCCCATACCAAGAAGGTTTGTCTCATCCAGAATCAAATGAGTGCATGACCCTTAAATACAGAACAAATCTTGTTTGTACATGTTTTGTTTTCCCATTGTACTCTGTAAAGCTGCACAAGAAACTGCAGTAGTGTCTGTTCTACAACCACTCCTATGAATGGCTCCAGACTACCTTTTAATTGCAAATAAAGACACCGGATGAACAGTTGGAGATGAGTAAGCTACCCTTCTTCTCCTGTGAGCTAAGCAGCAGAACTCTTGTAAAGGAATGACCTTCTTCGAGCCCTTTGAGAACTGATGACCTATTTAATCTGTCTTTCCTGTGGAATCCCTTTGCAAGTTGCAGACTTCTAGCCCCTTTGCTATCTTCTTTGCTGTCTTCTAAGGGTTCAATACATCTTGTTGGTTTGTTGCCAACTCAGAAATCTCATGGTGGTATTAGCAGCTGGTATTTTTGGGGTCATCTTTTAAACATAATTATTGATCTGTTCTGCTTAATTCATAATTGAAATAATCTTTTTTTTTTTTCTCTAGCTGTTTAAAAAAAGTTTAGCTGTCCCCAGCCAAACATCAGATCTTCCACTGATGAATCAGTGAAGAGTAAAGTCTGCTAATATAAAAGGACAATTTAAGACCAAATCAGATTTCTTTTATAAAATAATAATGTTATCCATATTAATTGCTTTATATTACTTTCATCGTTGAAAGTGTCCTCTCTTGTGTCAAGCATTGTATGAAAAAGTAAATCTGCTTCTGTAAAGGGGATACAAACTTGTTAAAAATGATGAAAGAACAAGGGAGAAGATGAGGACAAAGGAATACAGGGTAGCAATGAGTGCTGAAGTGAATTTGCTAAGTTGCAGCCCAGGTATTATGCTCATCTTCAATGCTTCTGTGAAATCATAGGTTTCCCACCTCCTAAAAAAAAATTTCCTGTTCTACATTAGTGCACTAAAATTGACACATTCCAAGGAAAAATAGGTTAAGTGTTGTGCATTTGACTTAAAACGTAGATAAAATGATTTTTTTTTCTGTTCTTTTTGTTATGACAGTTTGGTGAGATGAGAATTGTAATTGCTCAAGAGTTTACTTGGAAGTACTTTATTTGGTACATCTGCTGTTATTTTAGCAGGGCAATAATAAAAAAGATTCTTTGGCAAGGTGTTTTACTCAAGGCCTTTTACATTTATGTCTTACTGCAAAGAGCTCAGTTCATAAAGATAGTAAGTAATGTTGATGTTGAATACATCAATTGTCATAATCCAACTTGCTTTTATGAAGCTTCAGGTTTGGAGTACAATTTTGAAATATCAAATTAGCATATGACCTTTACTTGTATTTTTAAACTTTTCTGAAGTAAAGAGAATTATACCAGTAAGATATGTTTTTGGAATAGTGATTGCTATGTTTGAAGTCCTCTAGAAACAGGAGTTGCTTTTGCAAAATCAAGGATTATTAAAAAGTGAAGTAAGTGAATTGTTCTTTGTCACGTTCAGCTCAGGTAGGTGTCAGTAGCAGTGAAGAGTAGTCTTTGAAAAGTGATTTCTAAACTGTGGACAATTGTGAAATAACGGGAGGGAAATGCTGCTAGGCCGTGAGGGTTGTGTTCGTTAATCTCAATGTACTATTCAAGATTTACCTACTCCTTCTTTTTGTTGAACATAACATCAGGTGAAGGGGAGATTGCTAGTGATCAGCCAAGGGATCAGGTTTGTCTGAGTTGCTCTAAGAAGTCTTGTGATGTCCCCATTGGTGGGTAATTTCTGAATGGTATGACCGCATGCTGGAACTTGTTTGACTTAAACACTTTGCTGCAGTAACAGGTTTGAGATGTAATTACTGGGAGCGCACATTGCTGCTCCATGTTTTCCAGTCTAGCTGTGCACTCTGGGTCCCTCAACTCTACTGGTAGGAATCTCAGGATCAGGAGTCCCATCAGGGCCGGTGTTCATAGGGGTGAATGTTATCATGTGGTGTGAAGCAAGTACTCTGCTGTCACAGGAAACAGCATCAGATAATCTCTTTCATGGAATGGCTTAGTGACCACTTTTCCATTAGTGGTCATAGCTGAAAGTTGATATTATTTTAGGAAGAGCGGGGAGTTTATAAAAACAACCAGGAAGAGCAACTGGTGGGTGCAGATAAACCTCTGTCCACAAAACAAAGGCATGAGGAAGCCACCGATTATTCTGAGTCTTGCACATAGATAAAATCAACTTTGTTACATTGACACAGCTTGAGCCTGCAGTTGTTGAACACTGAAAATGGCCCTGCTTTGAGGGATGAGCGAGTTTAGTCATTGGAGGTAACTTGCGTGGACCATTCTAACTTATAGACCTCGGGGAGGCAATGATCCTGCAGAGCAGCCTTCCTAAAATGGGCATTATGGGTAAATCCCCTGGAGAGAGAGGAGCTTCACTCTGAGCAGTACAGTGAAGATCTTTTCCAGAAAGCTGTTTCTTTGACTCCACCACGAGTGCTATTTGCAGCTGGAGAAGGCTACGTCCATTACTTGTTTTGGGAGAAGAGCATTTATAAGGTAGTGATCAGACAGCACTGGGGGGGGTGACCACTTGGCCAGCATGCGTGTGTGTACAGGCAAAGCTGATCTGTTAGTGTTCTGTCCTTCCTCTAGCAACCGAAGCTGTGCATTGCTAGAAATAAAATAACTTTGCATTTTTGCTTGTCAGTTCTCTAATGTTAATGATTTACAGGGAATGAATACTTTTCATTTGGTTAGAGATGCCCCCATAACACACCCAGTGTCGAAGCTTGCCAAGGGACTGCGTGGTAGGTATATTTTCACTTGGTATTTTTTCTAAGTCTAAACATTAAAGCAGTGATAAGCACAAAGCATCCAGCTGCCAGAGAGGGTTCCCATGGCCCTGGCCACATCCCTGTGGTGCAGAAGTATACAGAGGGTTAGGCAGATGGGGATTTCACTGGTCCTTGGGCAGCTTTGATTTGATTGCTAAAATGCCATAACAGCAGCTCTAATGGGGCTGATCAGAAGAGGCACCTTGCTAGACCTTAGCATGGGGGTCTTCGTTCCTAGTATAAATGACACATGGCTGCTACCTCATCAGGATTGTTTTTTCAGAGTCTTTGCATATTTTGGTTAGTAGTTTGCCATTCACTTCAGAAAACATAAGTCGTATTTTCCATGCACTGTGGTTATTGCCGTTTCCCTCCTTTCCTTTCCCATCTTCTGTTTCTCAGCTGATTGTCTTCGGTCAAACATCCATGCACACATCAGTAACTTAGTTTTGTTACCTCATTGGCATTATTCAACCATCTTTGAATTTTGTGCAGCTGTTGAGAAGCTTTGGCCATAAAGTGGTGCACTTTGGGAAAACCCAGTACATCTTTTTCATCAATCTGTTTCTCTGTATGCACAGACACTAGGAAGTTTTCTAAAGTTTATTTACTGAAATACAGAATTTCTAAAGGTGGATTGTCCATGGCCCTCAGAAGCTTATCTCCAGAATTCCCAGTATTGTAAGAGATTTGATCCTGCACATGGGACAGTTTGTGGCAGTGTAGTTAAATGTGTGTGCATTTTTGAAGGCTTGGTGCCTTATAGTGTGAATTCCTCTGAGTGAAGGCTCTTAAGCTGCTGCTCTACACACATTTTTTTTTTTTTTTTTTTTCAGCAGCAGTGTGAGCTGAAGCTGCTTTTATATCCAGATCTGGTGAATAAAGAACCCTTGTCTTTCCAATAGTAATTTTTCAGCCAAATCAGTTTTTTTGAGTTGATTTTACACCTGACCTCACAAACAGTCCTACGTACCAGAGAGCAGTATGTCATGGAAAGAAGTTGGAGACGAAGGAAAAAACAAGGGGCTGCTTAGTGAACGTGAGCAACAGTGTCACTGCATATCCAGTGGCAACCAGCATAGGGCACGTAGGCATCCTGGAGTACCTAGGGCATCCAAAGTACCATGTGGCCACACTTTGATATTTGCAGTTGTAGTTGGAAATGCAATTTTGGCAATAGCAAAACTGGCTGCTGTCACAAGGACATGAAAGCATGCAAGACAGGTGAGAGAAAGCTGTGAATTCCCTGTTAATCTTCCTGTTCCCTGTTAATCCGTGTTGCCTAATTTGTAGGGATGAGGATAGAAAAGAATCAGCAGCAAATAAGATAAATGGAACAATAGTAACATAGGTGGATTATTTTCCACAACTGGAATTTTATTTATCAGCTTTCTAGTGCTACATGCCTGATAGTGGAAGAACAGAGCGAGGCCTCATTTGATGACACTAAAGGAAATTATAGCCCTACTTCTGACTGTAAGTGACTTATTTCAGCTCAGCTAGGGAGACAGTAGTCTAGTTTAACATATTACTAACAAAATGCTGGGAAATAAAATATCTTAGTGAGAATTTTTGTTCACCCTGATGTTAAATATCATAGAATCATAGAATGTCTTGGGTTGGAAGGGACCTCAGAGATCATCTAATTCTAACACCCTGCCTCAGGCATGGTAGCCAATCACTATATCCGGCACCAGATAAGGCTGCCCAGGGCCTCATCCAGCCTGGCCTTGAACACCTCCAGGGATGGGGCATAATATGCAGTCCTATGTCTTCATTTTTTTTCTACTGCCAGTAAGTAAGTTATGTTAAAATGAAATACCAGCATTGCTTATCACTAGGTAGAATCTTGGGCACCCTTATTCCGTTTTCCTTTTTGTTTGTAAAAAAAAATGAACATCTACTAAGGGCGAGGGCAGTCAAGTATTCGGATTAAGTAACTGTGCCTCTATCCATCTTGTATTGACCCTTGTGGAGCTGACAGTTCTGTACACACCCAGACCTGGTGGGATATTCCTCACCCGAGCCTGTCATAGTACTGCTCCTTTTCCCATTCTCTTTCCCTCCTGAAAGAGCATTAACACTAGTTAACGTGTAAGAAAATAAGGGAATGTAAGGAGAAAACAACAGGTAAACTGGAAAGTGATACTCAAAACACAGTAAAATAATAGAGAGCTAATTGTACAATTCTGTTCTACAGCTAGTGTCACTACACTGCTTATGCCTCTGTAAGGCACTACTGTTGACCAGATCATAAAGAAGTCTGAGTCTTTACAAGCTGTGAAGATCCAATTTTCAGCCTTTTCGGCGATGGTAGCATTTTTCAGCACAAAAGTCTGACCTCAGTTCCCGTAGCCAGCATCATTAGCACAATAGATGTTACACACTGTTGGTTAAAGGTCATTGGTAGAATATACAAAATCTGAATTTGATTCCTGACCTTTTTTCCTGTAATATGTTTTTCTTAATGAAAAAGAGTGTTTTGCTCGAAGAAGGGTCCATGTAAACAGTTGTTATTCATGCAAATTGCAAGATAAGTTTCACAAAGAGAAAGGTGTCATAGTTTTCTTATATACCTTCAGGAGAGGCACATTATTATACCTATGCTAGGAATTGAAAGGATTGCTAATAATGTAATGTGCTAAAAATAAGCAACACGGGTCATGATTTTTCCAGTACCATTAACTGAAGTCTGTAGCTGAATTTTAGAGTTTTACTTAACAGTATTATCTTACAACAGTTATGTGCTATTAATTAAGGAATCATCTTCTTGAAAATATTTCTATGACACCATTACTCCCCTCAAACTGTTCATTGTGTCATTTTATCTATGTGGCCTTTGTTTACTTCATTACTTTGTGCACTTCAGAAGTTAGGCTGGGTTCAGAAAGAAAGCATGTGTCCTTTTCCAAGGTTCACGGTTTGTCTATTGGTTCATAGAACTTCAAAGAGAGTTCTGACATAAAAATTGTATTTCCCCACATCAAAGTTTTCATCAAAAGTTTTATGAGGCCTACAAGCTAACACATTAACAAAAACAAGAGGGTTTAGATTACAAAAAGCAAATTTTGACCAACTAACGGGCAGCCAGATTTGCAAGGATTTCAGAATTTCTAATCAGTCCAAGGAAGTGCAGAATATAAGAGAAATGTAAATATTAATAGTATTCTTGCTACGGAATGCAACTTACACATGCACACACATACATATATTTTTCCAGCTATCTCCAAGGTTCATTGTGTTATCAGACAACCCTCCAAGTGAAAAATGCAGAAGGAATCAACATTATCAAGACGTAATGTTACAGAAGGAAATTTTCTATTTTTATAGTGCTGAAGAGCTGTGTTTAAGGAGACTGGGAACTGTCTTACCCAACAATTTCATTTTGTTGATATAATCATGGCTTTGTATAGCCATTTACATAATAACATTATAGGTCTGTAAGAGAAACAGGATTATATTATTCCATAACAAAGTTACTGAGCTATTGGCATTGTACTTATACTAAGACTCTGCTTTTACATATAATTTTCATGAAAATGCTGTTTAAAGGAAATGATTTATCTATTATCACGCTGCTGGTTTTGTGGTCTTAAGTAGACCTCAGAAGCCTAGGCCTTTTGCTAACTGTCTTCTGGTGATTGTTGGCATTTTTCTTTCAAATTGCTATGGTGAACTCTCCTCCCAAAGGAGTAGCTTGTCTGCTCTTGTCCCCTGCATACATGCATGAGAAGGTGAAGCACAGCAAGAGCGTATGTCTGGCTTTGGTGCTTTGGCACATATGTTTCTTTTTTTGGAGGATTTGATTTTTGTGCACAGGTATGTGTGCAAACAAACAAGATATTCCACAAATGTGCAGAGGGCAGTGAATAGTGATCAGATGATGGAATCAACCCCCTCTCTGGGGGGATGCGCTTCCCTCTGTAATGGTGAGCACTCTGCTCAGAATGGCTGCATCGAGAACAAGGGATTCATCTAAAATGAACTTGCTTGTGAGTTTTTAATTCTTTGTTATAAATCTTCACTGGAAATCTAAATAGCTTTCTGAGTCTTGCAGATTTGATCATTATGCAAAGCCTCTTTGTGTGGCAGTGGTAGGAAAAGCAAGTGAAAATAAATCCAGATGCACTGGTAGACTTAAGACTCCCTTCACAGCCCTGAGATGTGAGATGATATCTGTAATCTTCATCATTTCTTACTGTCTAGCCATTTATGAAATGCTTACCTGGTGAAGATGTAATAGTTTTCATTTAAAGTCTTGGTACTAGATATTTAGTCTGAGACCAGCTGTGACACTTAAGTATTTCCTGCTTTGATGAACCAGATGATGAAATAATCTAATTAGTCTCCTCATGAGAAGTAGTCAGAAGTATGATAGCTTTCCTATTTAAGAATCAATAAAATGGCAAGATGGTAAAATCTGTCAGGGCATCTGTAACATCAATGTTTTATTATGAAAAAATGGAAGCCTCATACAGATCTGATTACAGAGGATTACTTATATTTCTTCGTAATATCCAGGGATTAGCAACCGGTGCTTATCCTTTTGCACGCTGTCTGTATTTGTGTGTTTGAAAGACAGAAGGGGGTATGAGAGTAAGACATACCGATACAAGTACTTAGTTTTCTTCCTCCCAATGGGTACTGTAGGTGAAGACTTCATTTTTGCCATACCTTTATTCTTTCTCACCTTTATGCATAGCAAGTCCCGGAGGTACAAATGCCAGTTTGCAGCCGGTATGAACTTGGGAAGTTTCACTGAGATTGATGAAATTGTGCTGTTTCACATGAGGGAAGCCATAGCCCTTTGTCTGACAATTACCGGTGCCCGCTTTCCCCACCACTGTTGAACCCTCCTATGAATTCCTCAGCTTATTCAGGCTGCAGAAAACAACAAACAGATTTCAGTAAGGCAGGCATAGTATTTGCTAAACCATCTGTGACTATTTTTTGACTTGTCTTTCTTCATGTGACCCCAGCCTTTTTGCTCTCTGCGTCAGAAGTCGCTCCTTCCATGGACTGCAGGGACACCAAACCAAACCATAATTACAGGCTGCATGTGTTTATGCTTAATCCTTTACCTCGAAGGAGCTGAGCTGCTGCTGGCAGCTAAAGGCATTTTCAGGTCCCCGTCTTGTGAATGCTGCAGCCTGGCATTATAATCAGCCATCTTATCCCACCTCCTGTAGAAATGAACTACAGCTGCTGTTGCTATCTAACATTTAACATCTTTTATATATTTTATTGACCCTTACAAACACTACAAACCACAGATTTAGAAATACTAAGTATGTAACAATTCTCATGTCTAAGTCACACAGCATGTTGAAGCTACGTTCTGTCTTTTACAGTAATGCTTTCACCAACAGACATTCCCTTTTATCTACCTGTCCCTGTATAATTTGCTCATGTTGTGATATAAATCTATTTAGATTGAAAAAGAGCAAATATTTCAGGAGGCTTTCTAAAAGCAGCTAAAGCATTTATCTACTTCAGTTAGAAATACTCCAGCTCTGTCTAACACAGTTGTGTGCCTGGGGAGAGCTTAATATCGTACAGAGTTCTCCCCCTGGATGGGTATCTTTAATGTATCACTGGTGCTAGAAAGTTTTCTTCTTTGACATTTACAGCTGCTGTTGCCATTTCTTACCCTCTAAGGTTTCCAGGCAGAGTCTTCCAGGAGGGTCTGAGCGGTCTCAGGCTGAGGCTTGCTCGTCTCCTCTGGGAAGTTGTTTTACAGTTTCAAATACCTCAGCTATTCATAAAAAGGCAGTGCAGCTTCGCTAGCCCTGAAGACTACATCTATCTCACTGAGTCACCACAGAGATGCTGAAAACAAACAGGATTTGGCAGTCCTGTAGCAGTGCTTAGTTGGTGAGCCCTTTCAGGCCACTGGAAAGGTGAAATTAAGACTTTTAGGAAGGGTTTTAGAGAGGTCAGGGTGGCAGCTTAATGGGAGTAGGAGCTGGAGTGCTTTATCATCTGGTTCATTAGAGAAGGAACCACTTAATGATCATGGATGGTGTCAGTGTATAGCACCTAACAGAAGAAAAAGAATTGCTGAGTACAACAAATAGGGAGTATAAGTAGAGACGAGTGGTAGCGTGAAGTGAAGGATCTTTTATGAGAACTGCCCTGGTTTCAGCTGAAACAGTCGGTGTTAATAGCACACTGAAGTTTTGGTTGTTGCTAAGTGATAGGAGCAGCATCAGGCTCCTTAGCAGGGAAGAGCCACTGCCTTTATGGTGCAGCAGCAGGGGCAGAGCACTGCCAGGACAGGTGGCCTGAATTATGCCAAGAGTTATTCCGTGCCACCATACAAAGGGCCATTAAGCTGTGAGGGAGTTGGCTAGGGGTTAGCTTCTGCTAGAAGATTGGCTGGATATTGGTCAGCAGGTACTGAGACCTTGTATTGCTAGCAGGACATTAGGTGGTGAGTGATTGTGATGTATATGGTTATCACTGTACTTTTATTTTTTTTGTCTTAGTAAATAGTTTTTATCTCAGTTAACAAGTTCTACTTTACTTCTGCTTTGTTTCCAATTCTTGCTCTCACCTCCCTTGTTTTGAGTGAATGCTATGTGGTGTTGAGCTACTGCCAGGTTAAACCACAACAGGACCTCCAAGAGAGAAGTATGAAGCCTAAATGCCAAAATGATGGGTTAAAGAGTAGGATTTGTGGTGAAAAGTTGTAATGATATGCTAAGCGTGTGTTAAGAAAGGAAGTCTTTACTACTAATCTTGTAATGATTTGATGAGTCTTTCTCATGTTTCTTGAGGACTTTACCTCTGATGAATGTTCCATTTAACTTGTGAGATCTGAGTTCAGTTCCGAATTTTTTCCTTCTCCCAGTTCATGTTTGTAGTGTGCTTAGCCGTGTATGATGCAAAATGCTCCATCCTCTCTAATAAAAAAAAAACGGGGACACAGCTCAGGCCTTCAGGTTTTGTATCTAAAGAACCACCTCTTACATGCTCGTTGTCAAGTAAGTAGCTTAGAGTCGCTTTCCTGTTTTACTTACTTAGTCTATGTTTAGGATGTTTGTAGGAGAAAAAAAGAAAATGGTAGCTTCAACACAAAATGAGAAAAGGAAGAGATATGACTTCCAAGTGGTGCGTATGACTTCAAAGCTGGCCTGAAATAACATGATTTAAAGGAACAACATTCCATTAGACAATGCTGCAGTATATTGTGGTGGTCATAGCAATAGGTCTTATGTCATTTGCTTGAGATTTATTTATGCTTTCACATGATTTTGAATGTCACTAAACATGGTCATCTGTCTCTTGAAAATCCAGGTAAAGGCAGAAGAGTTGTGTTTATTTAGCTCTAAACAATAAAAATGCTCAGGAGGAACAGTTAGTACTTCCTCAGCCAAACAGAACAGAGTAGTATTTTTTTTGCTTGGCCTGTTGGTAGCCTAAGCAGGTATTTGTGGTGTCAAATGCATTCAATGCGTGGGGGAAGTTTTGTCTTGCCAGACAACCAAGATGGATGGTCAGTCTATTGCTCACTTCTAATTTGACTATCAAGTACAACAACAAATCACAGCAGAGAGAACAGTCCATATTTATATTGAAACAAGACATGCTGGTTATTGATTCAACTGAATGCAGATCCAGATGCCGGTTCTTTTACTGTGTGCTTGAGACACATGTACATAGTCTCCTGTCTTACACAGCATGCTCTTCTAAACTCCTCCATTGTGCCAAAGCTGGCTGTCAACTGAAATGTGGGGGGGGGAAGGCAGCAAATACTAAAAACCACTGATGGTGGCACCAGAGGCCTATCCCTCTATCCTCCTCCCCGGAAAGCTAATAAAGAACATCAAAAATAGATGTTATCAGGCCATCAAGAATTAACAACATGCAGCAGATGGTAACACCTACCCTTTGCTGTATACCTAATTTTAGCCCAGACTATTTACCAGCAAGTTGTGGCAAAGATTAAGGAATCTAGCACTCTAAAGTGGGAAGTGAGTAGAGACAGGAGGGGGTGGAGAGGTTATTTCTCCCTTTTGGCCCTGTTTTAGGATGTCACTTTAATTAGTGGCTTTGCATACCACAATTACACTCAGTGAAATGAATGATGGTGATTCTTTCAACCACAAACTATCAGCTGGTAGTTAGAAACTAGTCTTGAGGTCCGTGATGTGGCCAGGAAGCTGCGATTTGTTTTATGACTGAGACCGAACCATCTCCCTGAAGTGTTATCAGAGGAAATGTAATAATGCTTCACTGTATATGTGCATGTCTGCTTATGGATGTACGCATGTATTTTCAGGTATCGTGTTCTGCCCTTACCTGGTATCTTCGCTCTGCTCTATTTGTTTTTCTTTCCTGGTGCCCAGAACAGTATGATTTAGGACAGTAAATACACATTAATGTGTGCTTGATCTGCCATTCCTGTGATGGGTCATCTAGACTAAGAGCATGTCTTCACCATGAGCTTAATGCAGACTCTGCTCAACATTTTTGTACAAATCTGTGTCAGCAGCACACTTAAACCTTTCACCCAGGCTTATCTGAACTTTGAACAGGCTTTTGCTAACCACAGGTTAAAGCCTTGGTGCTGCTGAAGGGTGGTCTCTGAACATCCAGTTGGGTAATGCAGATGTGCTGCTCACCACAGGGCCAGGGAGCAGCTGCAAATTGCTGTGAGAGAACAAAGCCTCTTGGCATTTCTCCCTCCAGGGTGAAGGATGGCACCAGCAGCGTCAATAGTCCCCAGATCAGAGGCCTTAGAGATGCTCTGGTTTTCCAAGCAGAGAAGGAGATGGGCCATTTCCTGGTACCATTTCTTAGGTGGGCTACTTCATGGCCTCACCACCGTGCTCCCTCCCCACTACTGTTCCTTGCTGAGCCAGGACAATGTTACCATGGACGTAGCTGGTGGTTGTGCATGCTTACTTCCTGCAGTAGAAGACCTTGGTGATAATCAAGGGACTGGTGAGTTTCTCTGTCCTAAACCATGCTGTCTTGGGGGGCCTTTGCTTACTAGTTCCCTGCTTGGCTTTTTGGCTGTAGGCTTAAATTTGCACATAAGTACGTCCTGGGGGGATGCCAGAAGGCATACAGGTTAGAAAAGTGTTGAAAACGCCTGAAGGATATGTATGCAATGGGAGAAGTTTCCCCAAAGCTTTGGAAAGACTACAGAAGTGATAAAAAATTTACTTTGTTCCTCCTTTGAGAGGGTCATTTACAGATTTAATTTCTTTTTGATTTAATTGTTGTATCGCAAGCTGCTTTTTCCTAAGGGGAAGTTACTTACATAAGATATTTAGAATATATCTCAGTGGTGGATGCTTTGTTTGAAGAGCACTTCAGTGAGAAACAAACTGCTCTGTTGCACAAGTGAATAAAAATGGCCTGTAGCCTTGGTTCTGATAGACTGACTAACGACTGTGAGTTTTCTATATTTTGTGCCTGGTTTGAAGTGCCTGAATGTTATTGGTTTTTATTTATTATTTATTGGATGTCTCCTGGGAAGAGAGCTCTGGCCTCTAGTTGGTTTAGCTGTGTTTCTCAAGAATAAAAAGCTTACAAACCTGTTCATTTTCAAGTTACATTAATGGAAATATGTCTGCTGTTTTTTTTTTTTTTTTTTTAGGTTCAGATTTCATGTTCATAGTTGGAAAGATCGTTTGTAAGGAATTGTTTCAGGAGTTTTGCCTTTTCCTATACAGACTTGCTAGAAGTACATTCATAAAAACTTCTGCGAGTATTTCTGCAAGAATATGTTTTGAGGGATACCAAACAAAAAAGGATACTTAACTTTTTTGCCTGAATCTTCTTTGTTAACTGCTTGTCACACAGCCCTCAAATGCTTAGTTTAGTAGGAGGGAATTGGGGAAGCAACATCCCTCCTACTGTTAGCGAGGATCAGGTTTGTGACCACCTGAGGAACCTAAATACTCACAAGTCTGTGGGTCCTGATGAGATGCATCCCAGAGTCCTGAAGGAATTGGCTGATACAGTTGCCAATCCACTCTCTATGACATTTGAAAAGTCATGGCAATCGGGGGAAGTCCCTGATGACTGGAAAAAAGGCAACATCACACCAATTTTTAAGAAGGGTAAAAAGGATGACCCTGAAAAGTACCAACCTGTCAGTGTCACCTCTGTGCCAGGAAAGATCATGAAGCAAATCCTTCTGGAAGCTATGCTAAGGCACATGGAAGGCAGGGAGGTGATACAGGAGAACCAGCATGGCTTCACCAAGGGCAAATCCTGCTTGACCAGCCTAGGACCCTTTTATGATGGTGTTACTGCATCAATGGACAAGGGAGGAGCCACCAGTGTCATCTATCTGGACTGCAGTAAGGTCTTTGACATGGTAGCCCACAACATCCTTCTCTCCAAATTGGAAAGATGCGGATTTGATGGGTGGACTGTTCAATGGACAAAGAACTGGCTGCAGGATTGAGTCCAGAGAGTGGTGGTCAATGACTCCATGTCTGGATGGATATGAGTGGCATCCCCCAGGGGTCAGTGCTGGGACCGATACTCTGTCATTGATGAAGATATTAAATTGACAGTGGGGTCAAGTGCACCCTCAGCAAGTTTGCTGATGATACCAAGCTGTGGAGTGTGGCTGACATACCAGAGGGACGGGATGCCATCCAGAGGGACCTAGACAGGCTTGAGCAGTGGGCTCAGGTGAACCTCATGAGGTTCAACAAATCCAAATGCAAGGTTTTGCACCTGGGTTGAGGCAACCTTCATTACCAATACAAGCTGGGGGATGAAAGGATTGAGCGCAGTCCTGCCAAAAAAGACCTGGGGGTACTGGTGTATCGGAAGCTGGACATGAGCCAGCAATCCACCCTCGCAGCCCAGAAAGCCAACTGTATCCTGGGCTGCATCAAAAGAAGCATGGTCAGGAGGGCAAGGGAGGTGATCCTGCCTCTCTACTCTGCACTGGTGTGGCCTCACCTGGAGTACTGCGTCCAGATGTGGAGTCCTCAGTACAGGAGAGACATGGACCTGTTGGAGTGTGTCCGGAGGAGGGCCACAAAAATGACCCAAGGAGTGGAACACCTCTCCTAGGAGGACAGGCTGAGAGCTGGGGCTGTTCAGCCTGGAGTAGAGAAGGCTGTGAGGTGAGTGATAATGGGCTGTCAGTATCTAAAGGGGAGCTATAGAAAAGAAGGGGACAGACTCTTTAGCAGGGTCTATTGTGATAGAACAGGGGAAATGGTTTCAAGCTCAAAGAGCAGAGATTTAGGTTAGATATAAGGAAAAAGTCTTTTACAGTGAGGGTGGTGAGGCACTGGAAAAGGTTGCCTAGTGCTGTGGTTGATGCTCTGTCCCTGGAGGCATTCAAAGTGAGTCTGGCTCAGGCCCTGGGCAACCTGATCTACCTGTGAATGTCCCTGTTTGTCGCAGGGGAGTTGGACTAGATGGCCTTCAGAGATCCCTTCCAACTCTAAAGATTCTATGAATTTATGAAATAGCATTCTGTGACTTGTCACAATCTGAAATACTTGTCCCTATTTATTATCCTGGAGTGAATCTAGTCACTCTGGTAATCACTATGGATGCAAGTAGCCCCACTGATGCCAGTAATTCTTGCATAAGTCAGTGATAGCCTGTGTGTGTATTTAAGGACAACTTACAGCCATGTAACTTTGTGTATCCCAGGGTTCTCAGGGCATCAATATCTCTTCCACTTCTGTTTGCATAACATCTAGTAAAAATCAGTTCCTTGGCCAACACTACTTTGGCAGCTGAGCTTTTAGTATTTTTGTTGGTGGTTCCTTATTCAATACAAGTAGTTGAGAAAACAAAATGAAAATGAAGGGGGGGAAAAAAGTATCTTATTCTTATGCCTCTTAAACTTCTTGAGTTCTTAAAAGTTTTTAGAATTTATAAGGAAAAAAGCAGAGAACATCTGGCATAGAACATTGTACCAAATATGGAAAACAAATCACATTTTTGCCTTTATCCAGCTGACTGCACCATCCCTGGGCAGTAAGCACAGAGCCAGGATCTGATCTTTCTCCTCAGTTGCCTTAAGCTGCAAAGAAGCCTTAAAGAGATACCTTCTAGTTCTAATGTTCAAATTAAACTTTTAGACGATTCCTTCAAGTTGAATGTTTGAATATGTTGACATACAAGAGACAAATGCCCTTTCTCTAAAGGACTTTTTTCAACAGCATGCTCAGGAACTAGCAGCAGCCTTGAGTTAATTGAATGCTGGATATGGGAGAAGTGTAACACGGCATCCAGGTGCAATACAATATATTCAAGTATTTGTCCACATGTAAGCAGTTAATTTTGTTGCTATGAAGCACAATTCAAGGCTATTGCATTCTCTTTAGTACAAAGCTGTACAATTACAAATTCATACAGGTTGCAAAATACATTTAAGGGCAAGGTAGGTTTAACTACTGCATTGCAAATGACAATGACTTTCTTCGCTTGGTTCTATCTTGCTGTACCCTTTATAGCTCACGGACAGCATCTGGTGCTCAGTAAAATCCTTATTGTATTTAGCTTATCTGCTAGGGGGAGTGAAGGGAAAGAAATTGTGTTTTCCAAGGGCACACGTTCATGCAAAAATGGTTCACATTTTACAGCTCCACTTCTTGACCAGTCCAAATCATTCACATTTTATGATTTACGCCTCTCAAAATGAGGTGATGTTTTTAACATCATAGAAACCCTTTTACAGGGATTTTTTTGGTGTTCTTTCTCACTAAGCTTTTTAAACACCTTTTCTCTGTGATGATGATGTCTAAAAACTTTTCCTTTATGTAAAAGCTGAGATTATCCTGGAAAACATTACTCAAAGTTCTGGGCAAATGCTGAAATTTTAATGAAATGCTGAGAGCTGGATTCCCTGCATCCACCTATCCTCTGCAAGGCTGATATGAAGACAAATGTGAAAGTAGCATTCCATCTTAGATTTGCTTTCTTTAGGTGTAAATGCACAAAACCAGAGAGGTCATAATTGTCTAGAAAATTTAATATCTTTGGACTGAGTTTCATCTTTTCCTTCTGTCAGCTATCAGTGCTGAATGAGAAGCATCCTAGGGCACCAGACAGAGGGCAGACAGGAACTGCAGTGTGTGGATGCTCTGTCAACTTGTACTGAGAGGTAGGAATGAAGACAAGTACTGTTTTCAGTGCCTACCTTCCAGTGCAGAGCAAAGCCTGTCTGATCAGAGATGCTCCTGTAGTGCTGTAGGCAATGCTCTTGGGGTACAATGGTGAGGAAGGGGTAGATGGATGAATAGGAAGGCTGCTGCATGTTCAGTGAAAAGCAAACACTGCTAAACCTCATTAACAATGTACAGCATTTTGACTGGCCCAGCAAGCGGCATGAGCTTTCTTTTACTCCCATTTCTGTGCAAGCACAGATACTTAAAAATGCACAATTTGTGCATGTGGGGAAGCAGGAGGAAATGACAGTGTGAAATTTATAATTGTAGTTATACAGTATTTGGCAATAAATTTAAGTTATAACAGCATTTACCTTCCCAATTCCTTGCTATTTAAGGCAGATAAAAATGTTTGTTCTGCAAACTGTTACTTTAACAAGTGGCAGGCTGATCCTATGCCATAATACCTAGGAGCTTATAAGCAACTTAATCAGCATGATATTCTTCAGGGGGGTGTTGAAAAGGAAAACTTCCCATGAATGTGTTTTTGAGGGTTAGAAAAGGGATTTAATTGAGGAAGTAAATTCATTGTAAAATATGAGTAGCTTTGGGAAAGGAATTCACCCATAGAAGTCATAGAATCATTAAGGTTGGAAAAAACCACTAAGATCATCTAGTTCAACCATCAACCCATTCCCACCATACCCACTAACCCATGTCTCTCAGTGTCACATCTACATGTTTCTCGTTACCTTAAGTATCTATTCTCTGTGTTAGATGTAGTTTTTCTGTAAGCGAATGAAAGCACATTTGCATCTTCAGTTACAGTGTCTGTGTCAGGTAATGTCCCTCAGAGTGCCGATGTCATGGATCACTTCAATGGTTTAAAAAAATGAAATGGATTGCATATAAGTTCATCTTTTTTTTTTTTTGAGTTTGATTGAAAGTTATAAAAGTTTTCACATCATTGTTAAGACCCTAAAGCACTGTACAAAGCCAAAGAAATGCATCATTCCTAATAAAGAGAGGAAATTGAGAAGCTGAAACAGAATGATGAGGGAAGAAAAACATTGATGCCTGCATGATCTTGGAAAATGACTGTTATGTTCTGTTACAGAAATTAAAATAACTTCGCTGAGGATTTATTACTAAAGAAAAGTAGATGTGGGAATAAAAACCTATTTTAAAAAAAAAAAAAAACAACACGTCACCACAAATAAAAAGCTGTCGTCGGAGAGAAGATACAAATCAAGGCAAAAATTGAGTTTTAGAAGTATTTCCAGTTAAAATGTTTCATTTAATGTGAACCATAATGCAAATAAATATATTTGAAATTCGAAGCAGTTTTATTACCTGTGGTAGCGCTTCTAGCTGCTACTTAAGGAATTATGATTTATAACATCCATAATGAACCCAGCTGTAAAGAAGTCTTTCTTCTAATAGTTTCACTAATGCAGCTGCCATTTTGGTACCGAAGAATTATTTGCTCTTTTTATCTGAGGAAAAAAATACAAACAAACCAGAAACAAAACCCAAGAACCTGCGAGGAGTTAACATTTTTAAGTGTTCCAGCCCAAACTGTTTTGACACTGCCACCTGCAGTAATTGCCCAGATTGGCTATTCATTAACCATTTGTTGGGTTTTGTTTCCATGACAACTTTCTATACCGTAATATCTTATAAACTCGGTAGAATTCAGCCATCAACTTAAAACACCTAAATGTTTCTCTAAGTTGCATCTCTTGTTTCCTTGGCAACTCCTCTCGAGTCACCCTAGGATATTTTGAGGCACCCAAGACAAATTCCATCACATTGATCTTTTTAATGAATTTACGCTGACCTGCAGTATACATATTGTACCAAACTTAAAATATTAGATGACAGAATCTTTATTGATTTCATTCAAACGCTGCTTCCCAGCTGAAATCCAATTACTTTGCCCCAGTGCGTACATTTTCCCCATTAAGGCTGCAAAAACAATGCTGTAAGGCATTATCTATATGTATGCAGACCAATCTGAAGATTAAAAACAACTTTGCATACTAAAAGCAATGTTTCTAACAGAAGCAAGGACACGTTTTTGCTGTTTTAAAGCGATGTGTAATTATTAAGATAAATTCTAATGAGAAAAGGTAAATGTGGAAGAAATCCCAAGAAGCACTGATGCTTGCATTCTATTTGGTACATTGAAAATGTAGCAGTTAAAAAATCATAACACAATAAAAACATCACAGATATTAAATGCACATCTTCTCCCGAACATACATATATATACACATATACACAAGTAGGTCACTCCGAAAGTAATGCTTCCTATTTATTTCTGAAGAAACTACAATAGATACAATGAATACAATAACTCTATTTGATAGAGCAAATTTTCAGCTACAAAACACTATTCTTCAGTATAGTCACCACCATTAACCATGTATTTTTGCCAGCAATGAACAAAAACCTGCATGCTGTGCTTCTAACAATCTGCACCAGCAGAAGTGACCTGCTGTCTCCACTGCTGAAACCACTCACTGCCTCACTCTGCTCACATTCACTGTTTGGTCTCTAGAAACATTCAGCAGAAGTCAATGAATGTCAGTGGATGCCATTTTTTCTACATACAGGAATTCAGTGACGCACCTCTGCTTCATTCACACTTCCATGTCAGACGCCATTCTGTCAGACTGCTCCTCTGCTGCCATCTGTCACATGGCAACAACATGTGGATGGAATATTGGTGGGAAGGTCCAACCTCTACTGCCATACCACCAACATCTACCTCTGATGTTGTGAGCTAGCATCATAAAATAGGAGGCATTACGATTGGGGAAGCTCTTGTGTATGTGTGTATAAATGCTCATTCTATACACTGGTTTAAAAAAAAATGCTGGTGACTAATAAAATCTGTTCTAATTCTGCACATGCTCTAATATGCTGTCTTGGAATGTTGAAATGAACGAGCTGAATCTCATGTCTTGATTACAGTCTCTTCCTCCAAGGTCCCTTAAGGAAACTGTGTTCAGTTCTAAGCCAAAATTTAGTCTCTACAATATCTAAAATCCATTTTCATCACCCGCTTTTCTCCTCTCATATAGACTAGTCCCCCAGCATAAAAAGGTTGGGCCTGGGTGTGTGCTATTCGAATGCGAAAGTAGAAAATTAGTCACTTTGGGGGGTAAGAAAAGGCTAGAAATCTAAGATCCACTTAAGTCTTGTACCCATCTGCCTTATTTAAACCCACAGTACTCTATTTTCCTAGTGTTAATCCACATCCTATTATTTCCAGAACTGGCCTACCCTCTTATGTCTGTTTCTGCACTTTCCTGACCTCAGCTCTGGCACCTTTCCATTTTTATCATGTATGCTGCACTCTAGCTTAAGACTAAAACCAGACAACAGGATGAATGCATAGGCTGATTTAGTCTTTGCAGAGATGGGTACAGGAATATATTTACAAAACCATTAAAGTTAGTACCCCCAGAATCCTTTGATGACTTCTCTTTCAGTTCTCTCCTTCAAGGGTAATTTGCTGATTTCAGAGATGTTCTGGAAGCTTTTGTGGCTCAGCTTTATCAATAGTGTGAATGTCTCCAGTTCACTGTTTATCAGAGAAAGAATGACCTGAAGTCAAGAGAGTGCTCTGCAGCTCCTGTGCTTGCTTCTTTGCCAGCCTTTAGGAGCATCTCCTTTTGGAGCCTGAAGAAAATTTATATTCATGCTTATATAGACAGGAGCTTGAAGTTTAGGAACTGGTGTTGGCTTTGGTCATACATTTCAACCTCCTTGTTCTTACACAAGGGTGAAATAACCCTTCTTACTTGGCAAGAACAATGCTCTTTTCTGATTATGTGTGATGGAGATGTGCTGGCTCATGTAAGAGCAGTTTTCTAAGCATGCCTCAGTCTGAGGCTTTGATCTAAACCAGTCAACCTTATCCAAGAAACACATCTGGGGAAAACATTTTTGGTGAAGATTCTTGAAGTCTAGTTCCTGTCTGTTACATGTGTAATCAGAAAATAGGGAAGAAGCAGTGGAAGAGGACAAGGGCAATAATTTTACTGCTGAGGGAGTTGGCTGTCATGGTGTTAAGAAATACCAAGGGTTTGTGTAAAGGAATAGTATTACTGCTGGCAAAGATATGAATGAAAGATCCTTCAAAAGTTCAGCTTGGTACTAAGGAGCAACCTGATAGGAAATTAACTACCTTCAGCTTTTGAAATGCCTATTTATTGAGCAAACAAAATTTAACAGTATTGTGTTACATTAGTGCTAACTGACAGGCTCTCTGCACTTGATAAAATATTTGAGAGGTAAAACTGTATTTAAAAATCAAGTCACAGTCGCATGATAAGAGGTAACTGGAGGTGATTAATGCATATGCATAAAAGATTTAAATAATTATAGAGTGTTTAAAGGAGAGCAACAAAGATGGTGAAGAGTTGGGGCTCTTCAGCCTCTAGAAGAGAAGGCTCCGCGGGGACATTCTAGTGCCCTTCCAGTACCTGAAGCGGGCCTACAGGAAAGCTGGGGAGGGACTTTGTATAAGGGCATGTAGCGACAGGATGAGGGGAAATTATTTTAAACTGGAAGAGGGAAGATTTAGACTAGATATTAGGAAGAAATTCTTTACTGTGAGGGTGGTGAGACACTGGAAGAGGTTGCCCAGTGAGGTTGTGGGTGCCCCCTCCTGGAAGCATTCAAAGCCAGGCTGGATGGGGCTTTGAGCAATCTGGTCTAGAGGGAGGTGTCCCTGCCTATAACAGGAGGGGTTGGAGCAAGGTGATCTTAAAGGTCCCTTCCAATCTAAACCATTCTATGAATCTGTAAGATGCACAAGGAATGGCTGAGGTCCCTGGGTGTGCTCAGCCCAGAGCAGAGGGGCTGAGGGGAAGCCTCATGGCAGCTGCAGCTCCTCACAGGGAGCAGAGGGGCAGCGCTGAGCTCTGCTCTCCGTGACAGCGACAGGGCCCGAGGGAAGGGCATGGAGCTGTGTCAGGGGAAGGGCAGCTGGGGGTTAGGGAAAGGGTCTGCACCAGAGGGCAGTGGGCAATGCCTCAAGCTGCCAGAGTTCAAGCATTTGGGTAATTCTCTCAGGGTTTGAATTTTGGGTGGTCCTATGTGGGGGGCAGGGTTTGATGATCCTTGTTGGTCCCTTCCAACTCGGGATATTTTCTCATTCTATAAGGACATAAAAAGAATTCATGAGCTCATTTTTCTGAACCAGAACAATCATTTCTCTACCCTCTGTCTTTTGCTTTCCTTCTTTCTCCTGGCAGGAAATGGTCCTTTGAAGACATAATGACTCGTCTAATTTTCTGCATGTTAGAAGTCTCATTAAGTATAATAACTTATTAATGCCAAAGAGATTATGGTGGAGGGCATTTGTGAGATCAGAGCTGCAAGTGTTAAACTCTTCTGGAAATAGCTGTGGCTTGTCTGTACAGTATCAGTTTACTGGGATCCCAAGCCTGATAGTAGTAGAAAGAATAGTAATTTTTATAAGGATCAGATTATATGATGAATGTATATTTTCCAGAAAAGTTAAAGTGTTGGACAAGACAAATGCTATGAATCTTCCTCAGCTTTTGAACTAAATTATATCTTTTCTAAAAAAAAAGTATTGTACATGTTCTTTCAAAATTTCAAATGCATTTCAGGGCGTTTCATAGATGACTTACATTGCTGTTATGCAGAATCCACTTTAATTAGGATTTTAATGGATTTCTTATGTCATCATTCAGGGTTATAATATACTGTTTCCTCTGGTGTTTTAGCCTACTGGTAAAATATTAATATTACAATTTTAGGATAAACTGTTCTTTGAAAGTATCGCTTTGTTCTTGTTTTCTCAGACTAATTGTTCTCTGATGTGCAAATAGTGCTTCTTCATTTAGATGGGAGTACCAACACGTGATGGATGGACTGTGATTGCTGAAGGGGATTAATGGACTAAGTTCAGGAAAGACTGTGGAGGTTTCCAATTTCAGTTGGCTTTGGATCATGCTATAACAAATGTTTTCAAAACACACCTTTTTACTTCCAAACTGACGCTAGTGTTACAGCAGGTTCTAAGTACATTGAAGTATTTTCTTTGTATATGCTAAGAACGTTAATAGAAAGAAGATTTTCCTGTTATAGTGTAGCTCTGAGCAAGCAATGTTTGTTTGTACATATGTTTGAAATAACTGGCATTTGTTGTCTGTATGGAAAGAGACTTATTAAGATAATGTATTGTATAGCTACTTTCAAATCACTGACACAACTGTGGATATTTTAGAAGGGAAGGAACAATAGCAACAGAAGCTTTATTTACTTTGGAGACAGCTAAAAATCCAGCAAGAGGGAATGCTGATCTGCGCTTGTGCTTTTTGTGTAAAGAGTGTAAAATATATTGCCTTTGTTTGTTCCATTTAGTTTAATTAATGACTTGAATTCAGGGGGATTGCCAGAAACGACAAAATGTTGCATGACATGGTGGTACCTCTTTTGCAGCTGGGCATATGCCAATAGCTGGAAGGCTACATCTGCTTTGCATATGAATGTACATAGTATATTCATCAGAACTTAATGTGCAGGGTTAGCCTTTATATATATCTGTATGGTTTATAAAGCAACTGCATAAAATATGTTCCAAAGGCTAGAGGAGAATAGGGCATAAAAAGGAAAACTGACACTTCTTGTGTCCATCCCTCTTTTCATGCATTATTTAATGTGCCCTCCGCTGCCAATATTCATCAGGCTGAAATTCTTCAGGAAAAAAGCAAAACCAAAAACAAAGCACAAGCCAAGGCTTTGTGTGGAAGAAAAAGAACCTCACCAGTCAGGTAGTATTTGTCCTGAATCTGAATGTTCACCTTCCTAGGTGCAAAGCATCATCATTGTAAAACAAGATTTTGGTGCTAGCAGCAACCCTCAGGTATACAAAGGAGTGTTTGGAATCTCTTCCAAAACTGCCCAGGCAGTGAAGTGCACTATTCATCCTCATCCTCTATCTACTTTTGATTTCCCTAGGTGAAGCCTTAAAGCAGTGAAGACATTTCGGTGCAGTTTTCAAACGATTGGCCTCAGATGGCCCAGGTTTTGTCTTCTCTCATGTCTGCATAACCAGAAGGTCTTTCCAACGTGAAGTTCTTGATGGCTGAAGATTCTCCTTCTCTATCCATTACTTAGGGGAGGGCCAGGAATGAGAAGGTGTGTTTCAGAAGAAGTGTGTGTGGCCATTCTTGATTGCATCCTGGTCACTTTGGTCTTCTGCAAAAATGTACTTAGAGAACCCCTTTCCCGTAGTACCTCATGCTCAGAGTAGGCACTAGAAATCCCTCTGGGAAAGTCTGCCCTTGAGCCAGAAAGCTCAACAACATTAAATCATATTAGAAAATTTAATTTCAGAGCCAGAAAATGTAGATTTTTTTTTCCCTCTCATTTCATATTCTTTCCTTTAAATGTGAGCTTAAATTTTCTTCAGATGATGAGATCATCAGTGAGCCATGGGAAACCAAGTATTTTCTATAGCACATCTTAAGGTCAGCAACTAGACAGAACAGGGCATGTGCAGTCTAGCAGTATATTAACAAGAAGGAACAGGATCTTTCATTTCAGTGGTACAGTTGAGGTCAGCGAGAAGTACCACACTGTCCTCACATATAATGCCTTTTGTTAAGAAATCACAGCAGAAGTAAGGTTTGTGTCAGATTCTGTGTGTGTTTCTGTTAGAGGCCACTTTATCTTTGTTACAAATATCTGTTGAGTCTCAGAGTGCTCACACTCAGCTGTAAAACAGATCTCACCTCCAGATGACAGACACCTCAGCACCTGTACCCTGGGCCAGCCCTGCTGGTGAGGCCTGAAGAAATGGGCAAGTATATTTATTGCAGCAGAGTCCTGCCGGCATTAAGGCTGCACGTGATGTTCATTCAGAAAGGTCTATTTAAGTCTGTTATAACCCTGTCAAATATTTGCTTTCCACTTTGAAATACATCATGCTTGTTTTCAGTCAGGTCACTTTTTTGTAAGGAGATTTGAGCTGTAGATCTTTTCTGTGAAGGCAATGATCACCTGCTCTATCCACCCATATTACTGCAGTGCTAAAAGTAAAGCCCTAGCAAGTCAAACAGGGAAGTGCCTCTGTGATTTGGAATAGATACGTCAATTTGTTGGGAACCATGGGCCTAGGATTACAGGTGTCTGACCAGATAGTCTGGTGAAAATCTATTTTGATCTGTCTATGAGTAAGGGTTTTTAAAACTCACTTTCAGTGCAGATACTCTCTCTCTTTTTTTTTTTTTTTTTGTAAGACAGAAACCTCTTTATCTTTTAAACCATCAATGCTGTACCAAATTAGAATGAATGTGAGCTCTATTTATGTTTGACTGAAGTGCTTTTGTCGCAGTCTGCTCAGTTGTTCCCAAAGCTCACAGGAGCCTTTCTCAGATAGCTTTGCTGAACTTTGCACTGTTTTCGGAGTATGACTGCAGTTTGAAAGGGAGGACCCCAGAAGACTGCTATCTTAGTTATAATTCTCCTCGTAGATACCCCAAGAACTATTAAATCACATGGCTGTCATGTTATATTTTTTTCAAATCTTAGCAAAGATAATTATAGGTTTGATAGTAGGACAATATTTTGTAATATAAGTAAAAAAATGTTGAAATTGAATGTCTTATTTTTGCAAATACACTTGACAGATAATGCTGTGCTTACTGTACTTTTTATTACAAAAACAAATGATGAATACAATGACGGGTAATATAGTCTAGTGGCTCCAAATATCAGTGACTGTACTTATTGTAAAACTACTGACAGTGAGATTTTTATCCTGAAATATTTCAACTAAGTTCTGGTGTTTACCTCTTTCCCTCCCATGATTATATTTGAAAACTGAGTATTGGCTGTGGAGCTGTTATAACTGTACAGTCATGAAATTCTGTTACAGTAGCTGGTAGGCTGCACTGTGGCATCGACTTCATATGTTTAACTTTCAGATGTAATTTATCACTTGTCTGTGTGAGGCAGATTTGGATGTGAAACTAACACCACTGAAATATATGAATGCATTTCCATAATTAGTGTCTTGTGAGGATAGACTTGGATTTAATAGGGGATTCAAGCCGTAAGTGTCTTGCAAATTTCAATATATTGATTAATACTATCCTCTCAACCAAAACGTAGTTTAACAGCCACCTGTTTCTGGGAAATCCAGAAATCCACCACTAGAGTTGCCTAACATTCAGATCAGAAAAATAAGTGAAGCTAGATGAATGCACTGCAATTAAACTACCCTTGTAAAATAACATTATTGAAGCTTTGGTTGGCAAACATTTGGAAATAATTTTTATACTGAATGTATTCAGTAATTAGGATAGGGCCTCCAGGTAACATTTCATACACCAGAAATACTATTTCAAAATGGAAAAGATGAATGATTAAATGACTTAAGGGCACAATATTTACCAGACATAATCAAACAGAGCCTGAGAATGAAGAAGAACCAAGTTTTGTTTTTCTGTATAACTGCTTCCTTCAGTAGTCAAATGAGCTTCTAAAACTGAAATCAGAATACATGTCCTGGGCAGGGGAGAGTTTGCTTCTTTTGGTCCTCTTAAAACTAAATTTACCACTTTTGTTACACTGAAACCATAGTTACCCAGAAGGAGAGCACCTGGACAAAAGGAAAGTGGGAATGCCATGGAATTACCATAACTCTTCCTTTCTATTAGGTTTGCCTTTGCACAGTGTGCTGGAAGGCCCTTTTCTATTTCTTAAGGAGAATCCAGGAGTAGTCATCAGAGGAGTATTTCATGAGGTGGAAGAAAGTCAGAAGAAAGTAGTTACAGTGATAGTGCCCTACCAGGCAGTGCGCAGTTGACTTATTGGTCAGGCATGCAAGGCCTCCCCTGGGCCAGAAATCCTTTGATGCTCAGGTTCACTTCTGGAAGATAGTATCAGGAGTAACCGCCAGCTGCAATAGAAGACATTAGTCACTTCTTTTAACAAGGTGCCAGCAACTCTAAGTACCTGTGAAAGGTGTGTCCACAGTTTATCCATGTCCTTGCACCTGCATTATTTGGTCTAAAATGACAGTGGAGCTGACTGAGTATCAATGATTGAAATATCAGAAGTATTCATCAGTTCCATTTTTCTGTTTTGTTAAAAGCACAGCCAAAAGAGATTGAAATCTGAAAACAAAGTTGTAGAATCTCATTGCAAAATGCTTTCCTACCCAAGCAGAACACGAAACCAACTGTGCAGTGTGTATAAATCCTGCAGTAATCGGCTCAGACCTGTGATTCTCTGTACACTGTGACCTTTTGAGGTCACTTTTGAAAAAGTGAGAAAAAATTGTAATCTGAAATGAGTATTTCTCAGGTATATATATATATATATATATATATATGTATGTCCTCTCATGACTTGAACTTTGTTTATTGTTACAACATCTGCAGTTGTATCCGTGGCAAGTTGCTCACTACTGCCCATCAAAGTTAATGCATGATCAAAACACTCCTGGACTGTCCGTCCCCTCACATGCCTTATTCTGTTCTGCTATCAGACAGCTCTAAGTTGTTATTGAATGTCATTCTTCAGCAACTGTGCTTACTCCAGAAGTTCTTTCTTTTTGTTGTTTTTACAATTTGCAGAGAAAACCACAGTTTCAGTTCTTTGTATCTGTGGCTTAGGAATCAAGGACATAGACAGATATTGAAAAGGGGCTCATGTAGTGTGGTAAGTGTGCAATGATGAAGAGTTGTCCCAGCCTCTAGGATCCTCCTGGTGTTATTTTACAGAATATTAAACTAAATAAAAACCATAATACTCTTTGTATGTATACCTCTAAACACGTATGTGCAAAAAACTTTTTTGGGGGTATATATTTCATGATGATGACAAAAGAATCAACCTCTGGCACTGTGTGAATACAGTGGCAAAGAACTAAAGCTCAAGTGGCTGAACTAAAACAGGAGATATGCTGTTGCTGGAAAGGACAGCTATTAGCTGCATCCACCCTGGCACTATCGTGCAGCTCTCTGCGTCATTACTGAGTGTCAGCTCTGAACTCTGCCTTGAACTCCTCTTTCTCGTTTTCATACAAGTGTGAAGAAAAAGTACATATGCAGTTTTTCTTAGGAGTGTATCAGAGATGTATTATTTTCAATTAAAACATTACAGCCCCCACCCCTTATATAAGATTTTATTTTTTTGCTAGCTTATGATCAGCCAGTGGAACTTCATCCCTAAGAAAAGTAATAAACCTGCCAGGAAAGCTCATTAGTTTAATTTATTCTGATTAAATACAAGGATTGTTCACTTCCCTGTTTCACCAATGATTAAAATCAAAAATTTAAATGTGGCCAGAAGGGACATTTCAGCTAGTGATTCAGTCTGTAAGGCAGAAAGCAGGTTTTGTATAGACAAACACTGTTAAATATGCAAGCACAGTGTGCTTGTGTGTGAATTTGAAATACATTTATATAAGAATCTAGACTTGTAATGTCAGAAATTTCTAGAAGGGATTCATTTGGGTGTGGGGGTTGGACACCACTATTTTTCCTCTCGTTAATACTGGGTTTCCTGTCTATCCTTGTAATATGGTGAAAATAAACACGTAGTTCTTTGTGATCCAGAAACAAATGGCCAGAGTTGAGTTTTAGTTAAGGCTTTTGTATTTATTGAATGACCTAAACCAAAAGCAAATTAATGTCTTGAGGAATCTCTCACAAAGTGGTAGCCATAGCAGCTCGACCAGAAAACAACTGCATCTTCCTAAAATTGCTGATTATAGTGCCCGTGACTCAGCAGTATATTTTTCTAGCATTGACTTGTGAGAGAAATGATCTATTTGCACTAAAAACTAGAATCCTTCCTCTTTACCTAATCTGCTTATCCTTCTGTTCCTTGAACCTGTCTATTTAATTCATTCATGGTTTTGTCCTGTCTTCCTCTTTTTCTCTTCCTCTTCTCCATAAAAATTTCCGTAAGTCTTTTATAATCCCCACCTCCCCTGTGGGTGGAAGCTATCAGCACAGCATCTGTGTACCAAGGGCTGGTGTTTTACCAATTGCTTCTGCATTTCTGCTGGAGAATAGAGGAAAAACAGGAATTGCCAGAATGAACCAGAGCTGTGATATTTTTAATCCAACATTCTCTGATCTCATCATTTCTCTGAACAGTATAAGTTTTCTATACTATTTTCCTGTTTTCTCCTCCTTTTTAGAGCTTGATTTTCCATAGCCTGTAGAAGTGTGGAAATGAAGATATAGCAGCAGAATTACAATAGCATTTCAATTGAAGGAGAAACATATTTCTGGGCCATTCCATCTTCATAAATAAATGCATGAAATGGGATATCTGCTGAAGCCTAAGCTGTAAAATGGATAGCACACAATACTCCTTCCACTTACAAAGCTAGTCTGGGCACTTACTACCAGCAAGTGTATGAATGCAAGGTCATTCGGGAAACACAGAGCAAAAGAAGCACAAAAAGCCTTGTAACTGTGGGATTTGAGGCAAACACTTTGACTTACAAATTTCAAAGCATATTTCTGAAGTTGAAAATGGAATTTAATGATATTTAAATATGAGGAAAACATGGTAGAGAAAAGCTCAATTAATTGTTCGCTTCAGTCGACTTAAGAGTGGAAATGAGCAAAATATGAAGGTAATACCCATAGTGGAAGAAGGGAATATATTACATTTATTAGTAAATTGCGCACATTAGGCATCATTTTTGTTGCAGAGAAGAGCAGGCAGACCAAAATCCAAGAAAATAACTGTTTGGTTTGAGCATATAAACAGGAGGGGGAACGATTGTTCACAAGGGTGGATAGCGATAGGAGAAGGGGGAATGGTTTTAAACTGAGACAGGGGAGATGTAGGTTAGATATTAGGAGGAAGTTTTTCACTCAGAGGGTGGTGACGCACTGGAACAGGTTGACTGGGGGGGTTGTGGATGCCCCGTCCCTGGAGGTATTCAAGGCCAGGCTGGATGTGGCTCTGGGCAGCCTGGTCTAGTGGTTGGCGACCCTGCACTTAGCAGGGAGGTTGAAACTAGATGATCTTTGAGGTCCTTTTCAACCCAGACCATTCTATGATTCTATGATAATTCAGTCTATGAAAGCTAAAATTTGGAGGGAGAGCTTAAGTATCTGCTTTGTCTAGGATGATATTTTTGTTGTAAAGCCAACTGATGTCCATAAATACCTACTAACATGGTAGTTGGGTTAGCTGGGAATGGGACTTCAGGTTCATATCCCTCTGCTGGCTGCAGTGGGCTGACCTGAGCGCTTCACAGTTTGAGGAAACCATTTTCTGTGGAGCTTGGGGATGGAAATTGAATGGCCACTGCAGCAGAGAAGACTTCTGGGATGCCAAAAGCAGGGTGATTGCACTGCTCTTTGTTTCACCTGAGTTAGTATTGCTGAGACCAGACACTCGCACAGCAGTGGCCTGCCGTAGGGTATAGGGATATGGTACCCATCTTTCCTTGTGTCCAGCTGTGCCATATGTTTTTGCTTTGAATATAACAGATCCTGTGTGTAGCCATCTCAGACCCTCAGGACCTGGAAATGTGGTTACGTTATGGTTGGCTTTTTATCACATGGTGCCACGTGGCACACCTACTGCTGTTAAAATGCAGTTCTCCTCAACAAACCTTTACATGCATACAGGGATGCATGAGATGACTGGTAAATCCTGTCACCTTCTGGGATTTATCTTGACTGTTATTCAAATGATACACAATGAAGCCTCTGGAAAATAATGACAGCGAAGAGAATGTGCATTAAATGCATTCATCGACCCTATTCCATCTGATGAGATGTAGTCATTCCCAGACACAAATTTTCTACTGCCTGAGAGGAAAAAGGGAATCCACTAGACTCTTTTGATTATATATATATATTTTTAAGATTGTTAAAAAGGAGTTGTGTGCCTTTATTTTACCAGGAAAAGAGAAGGTGTCATGAACATATTGGTGGTTTATTTCCATGTTTAGGCCCATGTGTCTGACTGATTAAAGAAAGCTTGAGTTTTTCAGGCAGCTGCACATGTGATGAAGCAGTTGTTATGGCAACAATACATTTTTTATGAGTTATAATAATGACAGAGCAACATCTTTTATATTGTCAGGATTTAAAGTTACAGCTGCAGACATACCTTGAAAATATTGAAACAGTTACATGAGTGCATAATACCGTCTGCATGTTTTTCTTGAGTATTTTTTTAAAAAAGAGGCTTTAAAATGGGGCATAATTTAAGCCAGTAACAACTTTCCCTTTTCCATCCCCTTTGTGATTACCTTTTCACTATTTTTTAATCAGGTATGCTTCTAACTGGCAGTATTAGTTGAAGTTGAAATGCTGGAAGGATATTTGGAATTCCCAAATACAATATTGCTGCTACGGTAAATTTAAGTTAAACTTGAAGGTAGTAGTTTTTTGGGATGCTTCTGAGAGGTCCAGGAAGGAATGCACTTCAGTGATCCTTCTGACTCACCTAGATATTCTTGCTGGGAAGATCTGATCCAAGGTGCATTTCTCACTGCAGCCTGCTGGGATGTATACACATGCAGCTGCTCTGCCTGTGTGACTGCTGTCACCAAAACTCCTGATGACACTGCAGAAGTTGCAGGGACAGACTTTTTTTCCAAGAGAAGAAGAGTTTTTATCACATTGCAATGGAAAGAGAGCAGGAATTATATTCACACATGAATAATATTTGTCACTACCAACAAATTAAGTAAAATTGCAGATATTTCTGTCTATATGCTTCTTTTAGGTCCAGTTGCCTTCAGTACATCCAAGGCATCCATGTGAACAGGCTATCCCACCATTACTGAACAACTATTCTTGGAGGCAAATCTATTCCTTTGGATGAGCTAGACTGTACAAAAGGGAAATCATGAGTAGAAGCTTCAAATAAATTAACAACACTTAGGATACTTTTGGAGTCTATTTTTTGAGGTGTTATTGTCTCTTCTATGCATTCTCCATTCACAGTGCAGGCATATACGTGTTTTCACTGCACTGAATGCAGGACTCCTGTCCTTGCAGCCTGAGGAACAGATGTTTCAGCTCAGTACTCCTCCTTTCCACTGATATTAATACCAGAAAAATGGATTGCAGAGGAGTAACACAAACATGACTCATCTGTAGAACTGTGTAGAAAAAAACAGAAATGGGATCCAGGAAGAATTTATTCATCCCTCACTGTTAAGGAAGCCACACACTTAAATTATGAAAAAATGTGGTGCATGATTTGCTTTCTATACATGTATTTTGTGTGTAAGAAAATATTTTGCTTATTCCTGTTAGGGTTTGAAATAATATTTGGTCTTCTATAGATGTCAAGCATCTTTACCTTCTTGCTGAGTTATGCCTTAGGCCATTTACTGACAAGCGTCCATGTATCATTGCTTCTAAGCACCTAAGAGATCATTTTAAATGTCAAAAAGGCGTTGCCCATCTATCTCTTCAATACCTTTCAATGAAAAATAGGCATTTTATTGTAGAACTTGATAATCAGTAGGCCATGTTTTGTTCAGCACTGATAATTAGCTTTTCCTTTTTTTTTTTCCCCATTAAAAAGCAAGGTCATCTTCAGTTGTTACACTCTCTTGAATTCTGAAGGAAAGCATTGCTCTTAAAATACATGAATGGTGTCTGAAAAAGATTACTTTTGCAATCTGGGACAATCATCATATGAATGGAAAAATATCTGAAATGTATTTTTATTATGGAAGCTTTTTCTTCCCTTGTACTTTCAGACAACCACTGCATCAGCATATATCCTGCTGGAAAATAAATATATTATCATTGGATTCAAGGAACTATCTAATGGGAAAATACCAGGAAAGTCTTTTCTTTATGTGTCATTTGTGGGATGAAACTAATTCTTTAGCTAGATAGCTCTGGTGTTATGTTAGTTCTCAGAATTGAAGGAATAAGTATTGTTCTAGCATGTCTAAATATATAATTTTGAAGGCATATAACCGTCACATTATGCAGACATGCAGCATTGTCAGTTTGGCTTGATTTCCTAGAGTTTTTTTTTGGAGAATGATTGTACAGAAGGTGATACTAAGGTCTGAAAGAGCTGCAAAGGTTAATCTTTGCAGGATTGTCCTGTAAACTTAGGCATGTACTAAATCTGCAGCTCCTAATGATAAGATTTAATTTTTTTTTTTTTTTTTACATATTGGAGGAATGATTTAGAGAAAAACGGAATGGGTTTTAACAATGAGAAATGCAAACATAGGTAAGGACAGACATTTACAAATGCAGAATGGAGAGCGATGGCTATGTAGAAATACCGTAGAAAAAGCTATTGGTTACAACAGCTCACAAGCTGAAAATGAGTCATGGTGTTGTTGCAAAGCAAAGAATGCAGCATGGTAAATATAAACTAACACATAACCCTTAAGATATATGAAGTAACTACATCCTGTAGGGTACTGTCACAGCCTCTGCTGAAGAACTGTGGTTTGAATGAGTGTTGAATTTACTAAGAATATGAATGATAAATGAATTCAAGAAGATATAAAAAACCTGTAGAATCACAAAGGTGTAAGACTGACCAAATAAAGATATAATAGTTACTAAATATTCCTCCTTTCCTACAACCTTCTTGTTTTTTTTTTTTTTTTTTCATCTTCCCACAGCTCACTTTTTTTGGATTATTCGTAATAATTCAAAACTGCAAAATATAGATACGCAGAAGAATCATAGAATGGCTTGGGCTGGAAAGGGCCTTAAAGCCCACCCAGTCCCACACCCTGCCATGGGCAGGCAGGGCTGCCCCCCACCAGCTCAGCTGGCCAGGGCCCCATCCAACCTGGCCTTGAGCGCCTCCAGGGATGGGGCACCCACAGCTTCTCTGGGCAGTGTGCCAGTGCCTCACCACCCTCTGACTGAAGAATTATTTCAGATGGGGCCTCAGGAGAGCAGAGCATAGGAGGACAATCCCATTCCTCTCCCTGCTGACCACCCTGCTTTTGATGCAGCCCAGGATACAGTTGGCCTTCTGGGCTGCAAGTGCAGTCTTCTGGCTCATGTCCATCTTTTTCCCACCATGACAAAAGAAAGAGAATTAAAATCATTTTCATATCGATTCTTTCTGTACAAAAGAATAGATATGGGGAATACTAAGGGAATACTTAGGGAATACTAAGTTGTGTCATTAGGGATTTAACTTCATGATGAGGATTATTTTCCTAACCAAGCAGTGAATCGCTGAAGTAGGGGAAATGTTGGAATCTCTCTCATGGATTGCCTTTAAGAACAGGCTGGAGAGACATCTGTCAGGAGACACAGTTGATTCTTAGAGTGAAGAAGTAAGATAGATAACCTCTTAAGTACCTACTTTCTAGATTTCTATCATAGAATCATAGAATGGTTTGGGTTGGAAGGGACCTTTAAGATCACCTAGCTCCAACCCCCCTGCTAGGAGGCTCACCTCCCTCTAGACCATGTTGCTCAAAGCCCCATCCAGTCTGGCCTTGAATGCTTCAGGGAGGGGGTATCCACAACTTCTCTGGGCATCCTGTTCCAGTGTCTCACCACCCTCACAGTAAAGAATTTCTTCCTAACATCTAGTCTAAATCTATACTTTCTTCCAGTTTAAAACCATTTCCCTTAATCCTGTCGCTACATGCCCTTATACAAAGTCCCTCCCCAGCTTTCATGTAGGCCCCCTTCAGGTACTGGAAGACCGCTATATGGCCTCCTCAGAGCCTTCTCTTCACTAGGCTGAAGAACCCCAACTTTCTCAGCCTGTCCTCATAGGGGAGGTGCTCCAGCCCTGTGATCATCTTTGTGGCCCTCCTCTGGACCTGCTCCAGCAACTCCATGTTCTATGACTATTTCAGTGTGCTGTTTTGACTTAAAACATAGTGATCAGTGCAACACATGGTCTGTACAAAGCTAGCCAAGTCTTTGTGTTTTTACTTTTTTCTTTTTTTCTTTTTTCTTTCTTTTTTTCTTCTCTTCTGAGTGTTCAGAAACAACTAGGACATCCTATACCAGTGTTGCAAAAGACTGGGTAAGTGAACCTTTCAACAAAATGCTGTCTGAAAGAACTGTTCTTGTTAAATGACACTAAGACACTTGCAATGCAGAGAGGCAGTATAACTAGAATAAACTGTTCTGGTACACAGCCATATTAGCTTTAAAGCATCTTGTCTACCCACACCTCTTTGGGACACTAAGTGAGCAGCTGTTGGCTAAAATCAAGACTTGACCTTCCTTAATATTTAGGCAAATGTAAAAACAGGGACTCCCATCACACCACTGGAATACAATACATACCAGTAAGGATTTCTCTAGGGTGCTAAAGATGTGCTGTGAAAAGTCCTTAAGATGAGTGGAAAACCCTTATTTCAATTTTATCTACAGTATCAGGCCAGTCCTCTGTATCATTTAGTGAACCCTTCACTCCCTCTCTTTGGTGACTAGCTAGTCTCTTCTGTACCGTTCATTTTAGTGGCACTACTTTGTCAAGTAGCTCTTCGATGATTTGAACAGGGAATAAAAATGGGGGTTTCCAACATGTGGAGGGCCAGATGCTATATTTTTCTCAGCAGAACTAGCACTTTCCTTCACAATTACGGTCC
Organism: Numida meleagris; assembly: GCF_002078875.1. Classification (NCBI taxonomy): domain Eukaryota; kingdom Metazoa; phylum Chordata; class Aves; order Galliformes; family Numididae; genus Numida; species Numida meleagris. The sequence continues at coordinate 99,849,892 of NC_034410.1, forward strand.
TTGGAATCTGTGAGAATATTTGTGAAATGAGGCATGCTGCTAGAGCAGTGAGGTGATGTCCATGTTTCAGAGGCAGGAAGCAGGCTAATGCCCTAAATTATCTGTGTCCACCCTGGAAAGTGCACCTAATGCCCATGTTCTGTTTTGACTTGTGTATGTATACTATTTGTTGTTTATATTTTTTCTCCTTTCATTTTTCTGTCCCTTTTCCTTATATCTCCTAATATTTGATAAGATCCTGGGAAATACAACCATAACTTTCATTTTGTATGTATGGCAAAGCAGTTTTTTTCCGTAGCCTTTTTTTTAATTTGTAAACATTGGTAGTGATATCAATTCCAGGCAACAAATATCTCCTACTTTGAAAATTTTAGTAAGTGACTACTTGAAGATGGTGATACAGATCCGTTCTTCTACATTGAAGAGGAAATCCAGATTAAGTTACTACCCATAAAAAGATTGCATGCAGAGGTTTCTTCTTAAGTCAAGTTATGTATAGAAAGGAATCAGAATGGATTTTCTCATTATCCTCTGGAGCTTAATAGTCAATAACATCCTGTTTTTACATTTATCTTTTCTTGAAAGCTTAAGTAGCAATGTTTAGCATTAGATCTCAAGATCTTCATTTGTTAGTAAAATAAAGAAAACTTGAACAAATTTTCTGAAAAGTCTGAAAAACAGGATTCTATAATATTATAATATAAGTTGTGATGCTAGTTCTCCTTCTTAAGTATTTTTCTCTTACCTGAGGCCACTTTTTCAAAGTAGCACCAGATTAGTCAGCCAACTGCATATCTCTCACACACACTCAATTTAAAATCTCAAAAGGAAAAAAAAAACACAATAGTTTCTAAAACTGTATAACTTATCAATCAATTTACACTTAAGGCAAATGATGAAAAATTCAAGATTTATGTACTGCTGACTAGGAACAGCAACGAAACATTCTGTTTTATCTACACAGCTAACATTTTTAATAGAAAATTCACTTCTAAATTTTTTTCAGTTTTAAAGTTCTTTGTACTTGTAGGTTCCTAATCAGTAGTATGTGTACAGGTAGAAGCAAAGAACAATTTTCACGCTTAAATACATGAGGATAATACAGTACCAAACAACCAGCTATAAGACTAAACTCCAACAGATAGTCAAGAAGTAATGCATCTAGGAAAACTAATCTGAGCTTAGAGATGGATACACTACCACCTTTTAGGAAAAAAGGCCTTAGAGTTGTGATGAATAATTTTCTGCAAATGCCTATTAATCAAGATGGCATAGATGTAAACTGCTTTCCAGGAATTCCCTAAAGTTCTGACAGCTGCAGTGTAGGAGTATACCATAGGACAAGACATTCAGTATATGTTTTAGTTTTTATGTGCTCATAATATAGTTTTTCTAAGCAACAACAATCAACCGCTTACAGAATGAAGACCAAATGTTTTGATAATCCCCCTCTACACATAATTACTTTCTATGAGAAAGGTTGCAACACTGTTTTTTTATATTGCTTTTAATTACATCCAGGTTTTGTTTTCTTAATGCTGCCTTTAACTTTTGAAGGTGGGAGATGTCTTCATATGATTCAAAACCTACATGATACGGGAAGAGAAGAATGAAGAATAACAGTATGAAACTTCTGCTGCTTATATGGAATGCCACCTCCAGGGGTTACAGAGGTGTCAAAATGGCAGATTGCAGCCATGGTTCCAAACTGAGCAGACAAGTAATCATTTAGATGCACAGATATGTATTCATCCACTTATTGTCATGTGCAAATGCATCATTTTGCAACTGTCTGTACATTTGGCACATGTACCTCCATCTCTCTTCAAAGCCCTTATAGGATGGAGTATCGACTTTTGTGATGACAGCAGGAAAGCCAAAACACAATGTGGGTTTTGATCTGGATGAAACCACAAAATGAGTTTGTAACAGAGTGAGGGAGAATCTCTATATCCTGACCTGCAGGTGCCTTCTTGGGTTAGTGGAGTATGCTTCCTTCCAGCTACCAGCTTCAGTTATGATGCTCTTGTAATATGATCTTTGTGGCTTAGGAAATTATTATCCTGATTTCCACTTATTTCTCTTTTGGTGCCAGCTACCATCACATCCACTTGTCTGGTCACTGAGTGTGCTAAATCCTCCCTAATGTTCGACCGACAGCTTCTACATTGCACTGCCATGTTCTATGTTCTAACTTAGGCTTTTCTCCCCAGAATCAAAGCAAACCTCAACAGCGATACACAAGTCCCACAAAAAGTCACCCCTATGTTAACAAAATTTTATTTATACATGGTTACCCTCTGCTCTTTGCATAAATAGGTGACTTACCCTCCAGAGCAATTTAAGCCCCCATCTGCATCTATTTTTCTGGCCACACTTGTGCTTAACAAAGAATTGATGTTTTAAAACTATTTCAAAAAACTAATGAAAAAAGTTATTGACTTGAATATGATACTGGGGCACAAACACTAGTGTTCATTTTCATCTTGATAAAAAATATTGGTGGGTAGAGATGCACAATACAAGGTATAAGACAAAGATTTTAGATGACTTGTTCAAGTGATGATACAGGCAAGGTCGGAGAAGCAATTTTAAAGAGAGTAGCCTCCACAAGCTCTACCTAGTAAGTTTATAGACACCTTATTCACTTCCATTGCCATACCATGCGGTTATTTACTTTGTAATTTTACTTCTGCTTGATGAAGGATTGTGTGCTGCCATACAGCATCTGTTCCCATTCCTCAGTGCAGAGGTGACTTTCATGAATAGATCTCCCATAACTGATGCAGCTGTAGAAATAGGTCTAGGCACCCAGGTGTGTTTTAGTGAAAGAAACAGGAATTGACATTCAAAGGTGCTAAGAGTAGTAGATGAAAATCAGGCACTGATGGAGAATCATGACAATAAAAATATTTGAAGTACCAACATAAATCAAATGTCAAAGGAAATATTCTTCCTGAAATGGAAGATGTTATTGTGGCAGTCCCAGTGCACTGGAAAATTAAAAAACTGCTGTACTGAGATGTGATTTGTGCTACGGAAGCTGAGATTACCCTACCATATCAGTTTTATAAGCATCTCTTTGATGATATGAGTTCTGCATGCATCGGGTCAATGCAGGGCGTTTTGACCTTCCTTGGAGAGTTAAGCAGAGAAAAAGGGATTAAAGCTGTAAGGAATCAGAGCACCTGACCTTAGCAGACACGACGATTTTAACTACCAGTATCTCCAAGGGAGCAGACATGAACTGGCAGTTATGTGGCTTTAAGAATTTTTTTTCCCTGTAAAATACTGGTGCTTGCTTTTGAATCAGCTTTGACTGGTGGCCACATGGCAATTGGCACTGTGAGAACAGATGAGGGCTGAGCTAGTGTCAGATCTCTTGTGATCACTGCAAACCCCAGGGAGCTTGCAAGTGAAAGTGACTGCAATCTGGCAGCAATAGGTCAAGAGGCTCCATCTTCCACCTTCCCACCGCAGCAAGAAGGAAGATGGCCAGAACCTGGGGGATGATGGGATGCTCTCTATGCTTTGCCATAGAGAGATGTGTAAAAAAAAACATATTTTGTCAGCCTCCAGTTAGTTTCAATATTGAGTACTAGTGCTAGAAAATGACAATGATTTGTTCGCGTGTCATGATGGGAATACTTCGTAATCATAAAACTGACCATAAAAACTACTTACAATAAAAGAAAAACTCTACAAAAAGGTCAGAGAATCCCTTAGTAGAAAAAGTGCGACAGCCATAAAGTCAGATGTTGAAAAATTAGATCTATTTTTAGAAAATATATTAATTTTGACATAATTCACTATACAGGGATCAACTAAAGATAAGGGGTAATTTATCTGTAGATGAGTGTACCTTCATAACTCAAATAGCAAAATCAAAATGGTGAACGTAAATATGAATTGAAAATGCCTTGAATTCCAAATAATAGAACCTCAAGTAAGAGCCAAAATCCATTTGTATTTCTTCCACAAGTATGTTGATTCAAGAGAACAGAATGGTGTTGTCAACACAGCTCCTGTTGTGCTCCAAAAACTATAAATCTGTAAATACAAATTTCAGTCACCAGGTAAGTTTCACTTGTGCACTTTATTTATGTCTAAGTTGTTTTCTCCCTTCATACCCATTGAGAATCTCGTACAATTCTGAGAACATCCTGGGATCCGTGACAAATACTTGTTAGTGCCAACAGCTGGAGCAGCTACCAAAATGGAAAGACATCCAAAACCATGCTTCCTAGACATTGGCCCTCCTCTACTTCCTAGTGGATAACGAAATATTTGCTATTAAAGTTAATTTGCAAAAAAAAGTTAAAAATGAATGTTAGTGACATTCACATACTTATTTATCTATGCAGACATTTGTGTCTGTCCCATTTGAGGAAGAATCAGTTGGACCATAAAATATTTCTGTAGTAATTTTTGCCACTTTTTTGTGATATGAAAAATATTTACTGAAAGTTTGTTACAGGTTGCCACCTTGATCTCATGGCCCTACATTTAAGTGATTTTCCTGTGTGATTTCCAGTGCCTGGTTATGAGTTATCAAAATCACTTAATGACCTGAAAGACTCAGGGAATATGAGGATGGAACTCTCCCATTGGTAGTAGATCAACTTCAGTTAAGAACCATGGTACTCATATTTCTGTTTCTTAATCTCTTCAGTTGTTAGCATCATCAACATGCTGTTTACAATGGTATTAAAAGCACTAAAGAAAAATGCCAGAAGAAACAATGAACAGTTCATGGAAGACCAGCAACTTTCTCTTGTTTCACTGGTCATTAGGATATGGGAGAGAAGAAAATTGTTCCATTATTTTTGTAGAAAGAGTAACATGTATTTTATAGGTAGGAGTTTTGGTGCTATGTTTACATAGTGGAATAATATACGGAATGTAGGTTTTCTTGCTTGGGTGATAAGGAATCAGCTTTTTATGAATCAACAATTTTTCTTCTTATCTAACAATATCAGCAATTTCACAATACTCTCACTGAACTCTTGATAGAGTCAGTGGCTGATTTCAGTGGCTGATTTCAGGACAACTATCAGACAACATTCCGCATGTGTAGAGATAGGATCAGGAAAGCCAAAGCGCAGGTAGAGCTGAACTTGGCTAGGGATGTGAAAAATAACAAGAAGGGGTTCTACAGGTACATAGGCAAGAGAAGACAAGTCAAGGAGAGTGTTCCCCCTCTGGTAAATGAGGATGGAGAATTGGCTTCCTCAGACGTGGAAAAAGCTGAGGTGCTCAATAAGTGCTTTGCCTCGGTCTTCACTAGTGGTCAGGCTCCCCGTGTCTGCCAGGACCCTGAACCTTGAGGTGTGGGTGAGAGGAGCGGATTTTGTC
>NC_034410.1:99856696-99879250 GCF_002078875.1 Numida meleagris
TGCCCAGGGAGGTTGTGGATGCCCCGTCCCTGGAGGCATTCAAGGCCAGACTGGACGTGGCTCTGGGCAGCCTGGTCTAGTGGTTGGTGACTCTGCACTTAGCAGGGGGGTTGAGACTCGATGATCTTTGAGGTCCTTTTCAACCCAGGCCATTCTATGATTCTATGAACAGCATTATCTTAGTATTTTATTTCAGTCTCGTGAGCTGAAATAATTGTATATTCAAAGCTGATTAAGTCTGCAAAATTCTTTAATTAAATGCAGAGTAGAAATGCATATTTTTTGCAGTATATTTCAGTAGGATCTATGTGTTCCAATGTGATGTAGATTAAGTACATTTTGAATGCATCATAATTAATTTTAATAAGGAAAACAGTACAAAGTCTCTTAGTCATTTGAGGAGCTCATCATTTACAGAAAGGAGGGCATAAATGAATAAAATAATATCAGAACACTGACTCACTCCCTTTACACTGATGTATAAGGATGCAAGGGTATGGAATTTGATGGAAATCTCCAGTGGAAGATTTGTGGAAGACAAGAAAAATCAGACCTCAACATCTCTGAGGGTGATTATTGACGTTTGAGGACTCATGTGGGTAGTTGCCAGCTTATGCAAAAGGTGATACGCAATTTTCCCAAAAGGGCAGTTCGCTGATGTGGCAAACCCCATGCTTAGGGTTCTCCGTTCACTGTGAGCCTTAGTTATATACTTGTCTATTTGTAAATAGTCCATGACAAATTTTAAATTGCAAGGATACTCCAGGGGTAACATTAAATGGTGAAGTCTGTTCCTGGAATCCTGGGGAGGATTTCTGTTTTTCCTACTCAAAATAGCAACAGAATCTGTTCCTGAGAAGTGGTAAACACTTCTCTGAATTGCTAAGCACCTTTTATTTTGATCAGACCTTAGTGGAGCTCTGCATGTTTCAGCAGCCCTAAGTGAGCAGAATGGATTTATCAGCTTTCAAAAGACACAAAGCAAATGAAGCCTGCAGAAAACTCCCTGTTTCCTGTAGCCAGTAAGCACTGATATATTGAAAAGTCCAACTGGGTTCTGCTTATTGAATAAAACATACCAAAAGTGGAACCCTTGGATTTATTACCTACTTGGATCTCAGTAACATGATCATAGTATTTCCTGTGGTGTTTTGGGTTACCTTAAAGACAGATTTTTTTCTTGAAGAAAAAAAGCATATATTTTTTTCTTCTAAAAGCCAGCATTTTTAGTTAAGTTACTGGTAGAGCGCTTCTAACTGCAGCTTTCAGCATGGGGTAGCTCCAGCAGAAAGCATTGGTGGGCATTACAGAGTAACAATCCCTTCAAAATATTGTAATGGTTAAAGTCATGCAAAAGACTTTGTCGTTTGTCATCATAATCCAATACAAGAAAACAGTACCTTATAGGGATGAGGATGGGAAAGGATTTTATATGATTACATCACAAGATGATAAATGAGAGCAATTTGTGTTCATTATGAGAACAGCATCCCAAAGCGAATGCTGTTATAAATTTTATTTTGCTCTCCCTTCCTCCACCAGAAAACTAGAATACCAGCTTAGAAATAAGAATACGGGTGCTTCAAACAATCCACAGAAAAAAAAGCAAAACCACTGAAAATTTGTCTACGTTTTACTTTAGTGAGAGCATTATAAATTAGAAAAATAAAAGAGAAACAGAGGATGACAATTGTGTCAGATCCTTGAAATATAATTCCCCTTCCTTTTTCTTGAATAAAGAATATTTTGTCGTAGTAAAATAGCCAGAAAACAATTTTCTTGTTTCTAAAGAGAAAAAATTAAGTTTATATTAGTCAATAAAAACAATTTGTTTGAGTATCAGTAAGTATTTCAATCTGTACTTAAAACCCAAACATTTTAGTATGCTAATTACACCTTTCAAAGAAAAAATAATTTAAAAGGTTTTAATGTTTTACAACTTTTTTGAATCCTAGGATGTCAGTCCCTCCAACAATTTTGGCTTGACATGTTTACATTTTTTGAAAGAAAAAACATTTGTTGAGTAAGTTTTAAACCCACTCTGTAGCTGAATTAGTACTGAGGTCAGCAAAGAGCTAATCCTTTTTCTTCCTTTCCCCATATGCATCATTACTACAGCAGCAACAGGCCAGAATGAAATCTCTTGATGCATTTACTCTCTGTATGATCTGTGATATTTAATGTGTTGGGTGTGGAAAAAGCAATGCAAATGCTCTTTGTGCTGATGAAAACACAATGAAGGATGAGTGCAAACACCTGTGTCTCCTAAATCCTTGCAGATGTGTGATCTAAAGCTGATTGAAGTAATTACTGGATACCATTGTCTGTGCAAGTTAAAGGGATACATGGATAAGGGTTGTTACTTTTGTTGAGTAGGTAGCCTTAATGCTTGAGGGCCTTCTAATACTCTTGAAACCATCCCAGAGGGTATCCCATCTCTGGTGAAGTCACAGATAGGGCTGAGGTTGGTCTGGGAAGAGTGGAAATCAGGAGGAGCCAAGGCAGATAGCAGAGTGCTGGGGATAGACTGTTACTGGGAAGGAGGCAACAGGGGGTTTTTGTTTCCACCCTACAATCTCTCTATCAGCTGAGAACACAAAGAGATTTAACTCAGGCTCCTGTCTGGAGACAGTGTGAAAGGAAAGTTCCAGAAGGTTTGAGTAGAATGTTTCTTTAGTTCAGGTGCTGCCAAAATGTAAAACCAGCCCATATCAGTTTCAGTAGTAAGCAGCAAACTTCTGTTTGAGGGTGCAGAATTTCAGCTGTGGATGTTCATCTACCCACCCACATACACTCGATAATCCAATGATCTGCTGCCTGTTAGTAGACACAACTTAAAATATTTTTCAGCTATGAATCCAAGGTGAAAGACTACTTTGAATAATTACATCAGTATGTATTTGACTAAATATGGAGGACAGAAAAACATTGCTATGGATTTCAGAATTCATCTCTCTCGTTAATACTGAATGCTTGCTTCATTTACTAGGCGAAGTCAGTGCCTGAGAGTGAGTCTGGGCTATTAAGGACTGATTCCTTGGGTCGAATATTGAATTTGCCTGGGTTGCTGGGAGCTATGAAACCATTAGTGATATGTGAATGAAGAAAATAGTGGATTGTAATCATAATTAGTAGTAGGTTGTGATATACACATATTTTAAATAAATATTTTAAATAAAGATATGATATTCACAATATATGTTAAATACAACGTATTATATTGTATATAATCATATATATATGTTGTCACCACCATTGTCTTGTTGAAGTCCTAATCTCTTTCTTATCCCTTTATTTCATCCATAAAAGCCTGTTTTTATTTGTGCTCTTAGGTTGTTATTTATCACATTTGTATATGGCTCTGCACAAGAGTGCCATGACTTGTTGGAATCCTCACGGCGTTATTGCAATTTGTAATAAGATAGAATTAGAGTCCAGAAATAAAATCAACTAGAAACTATCCATAAAAGTGAAATGGAGTAGTCTAGTTTAATAGTGCAAGCTGGGAGCAATGCAGGAAGTAAACACCTTAGACAGGAGAGAGTAAATTAGATTCTTTGAACTCTTTCGATTTTAATAATCTGTTTATAACATAGACAAACCAATTTCTTAGAAAGTATGATATTTAATCTGACAATGTTCCTTTAATAGTCTGCCTATACTGGCTGTTGCTGCCATGGTGTCTTTGCTACTCTTAAATGTCACTCCCCCCAGAATGCCTTTGCTGTCAGTGCTGCACTGGGGTTGCTGCTTCCCCAAAGAACATTTGTTACAATCTTAACTGCAAGGCTCCCGCTCCTGTCAGTCTTCCAGAAAAGAGAGCGGCTGGACTGGGGATTGGAGCAGAGATGATCTGCATTGGAAACGCACAGCCAGGCATCAGTCGCAGTGGCCCTAGGGGGTCATCTGTCAATGGTGCTGATGAGCCCCGTGCTTCAGCTGCCTCTCCTGTCACATCCCTCTCTCATGGGGCAGAGGCAGCTCCTGGGGTCCTGTTGGCTTTAGGATGCTGATGGGATTCCTGCTATGCTGTCAGCTGCCAGCCATTTAACCCCCTCTGTTCCTTATGTGATGCAGAGGGAATGAGGGAGAGTCACAAGCAGGTAGCTGTATGCTCATCTGAAACCTTAAACTATGTAGGAATAGTTCATAGAATCATGAATGGCTTAGGTTGAAAGGGGCCTTAAAGATCATTGCCCCATGCCATGGGCAAGGCTGCCACTCCCTAGATCAGGCTGCCCAGGGCCTCGCCCAACCTGGTCTTGAGCACCTCCGGTGATGGGGCACCCACAGCTTCTCTGGGCAGCTGTGCCAGTACTTCACCACACTCTGAATAAAGATTTTTTTCCTAACATCTAACCTAAATATCTCCTCCTTTAGTTTAAAGCCATTCCCTCTTGTCTTATCTCTATCAGTTAATGTAAAAAGTCACTCCTCTTCCTGCTTATAAGCTCCCTTTAAGTGCTGGAAGGCTGCAATGAGGTCTCCCCAGAGCTTTCTCTTCTCCAAGCTGAATAAGCCCAGCTGCCTCAACCTTTCTTCAAAGGAGAGATGCTCCAGCCCTTCAATTCTCTGCTTTTTTAAAGTTTGGGTATCTTTTGCCTCATTACCACTATCACTGCAAAGTTATGCAAGGTGAAAAACATGAGAGGATCCCAAGACTCTACACATAATCTTGCATGGAGTAAGAAGCGATTACCAGGTTGATGCGATTTGAATGGCAAGGTTGGAAGACCTGGCCTCTAACAAATGGCCCCATAGGCAAAGCAGCATTATTACTGACCGTTTCTTGTCTAAACTCTGTGACAACTACCCCTCAGGAAGGCCTTCATCCCTGCATGCTGCTGCTCCCTCCTATAGCCTCACTCTTCCACTTTTTAGCTCATTAGACCTTCTGATGTATTCTGCCAGCTTTGTTCTCTAAAAGTGGCTAGAGATGTTTTACAGCAAGATCTCATTCATTCAGTGCACCTTACATCCTTCTTTCTCATTCCCACAGCAGCTTGACAATGCGGCTGTCAGAACAAATCACTTGGCGGAACTACCTTTTTAATGGCGAACTGCGCCTATGCATGCAAACACACACATTCAGAACCTGCAAGTATCCCCCAGCAGCCTATTTATAAAATCACCAGGGATCATGTGATCAGGCACTGAATGTAGGCCTAAGAGGCAAACAATGCCCTTAATCAGATATACGTCTGTTTCCATGAGAGAAGGAAGAGAAGAGAGAGAAAGAACCATCACCTCATGCAAATATTAGGAACAAGCCCAGACAGGAGCTCAATTCAGCTGTCAATCACATACAAGATGTGACATTATTTTCTTTTTCTATAATTTTTAATGAAGAAAGTGCTTTTAGAAAGGTGACAGGTTTACCTTTTGAGCGTCATTTATTAGGAGATTGAGGTCCCGTTGTGTGAAGTGTTGTAAATATATATCGTAAAAGGCAATGGCTGCTCTGCCCTGAAGACTTTATTGCCTATGCAGCCAGACAAAGGCTTGGAGAAGGGAAATGCAGTGCTCAAAAAGAAAAGCAGAAAATGAAGACTGAGGAAAAGCCTTTTTTTTCCCTGAGTTACAAATAAATTTCTCAGTCTTTTTCATATTACAGAAAAAATTCAAGATTGTCCTTCTGCAAATGTGAACAGCAGATACCCTGCTTCATCAATGTGGTGAACTTCTGACATGCAATGCTTGGAAAGATACATCAGCACCATGGCTTCTGGTCTCTGGAAGACAGAGGCCCTTCACTGCACTGAGCCTGATTTTGGTGCATTAGGAGCACCTGGAAAAATGTAACTAGATTATGCATGGTAAAATTTTACAATTTTTCAAGTTTTGTAATAATGTATCAGGAGGCTAATGGAGAGGTGGATGTAACGCAAATAAACATCTGAAAGTCCTTGGTATGAGCACTGTTCTCAGCATACCTCACCTAAATATATTATGTGGCCAATAAAGCATGATGACTCCTTCTTGCTGAATGTTGCAGGGAAGATTTTAATAGATGTACTGATGCTTATAGAAACCAGTGTGCATCTTTTCCATCGAGGCTCAGTTCAATGTGCAGAGTTTGCTGTCGGTTCTCCTAATGCCTTATCACTTTGCATGCAGTTTTCTCTGTGAAGCGGTCAAAACTGCTAAATGGATGTTGTGACGTTGCCAACTTCTGACTGACCAGGGCCTTTAGAGTCGAAGCAGTTAAGCATAGCCTGTTTCGTGCAGCAGTGTCCTTACTGCTGTCAGTTTAGAGCAAATCAGTGCTGCTGGAAGATAATTAGCCTAATAAATTGTTGTACAGAGTAGGTGAAACATGGCATCTGCACTGAAAACAGGGCAACATCTGTAGATTGTATGCATTTTCATCCTGAGGAGTGCAGCCTGTCATCTGAAAGAGCCTGACCTGTAGAAAGAAAGAATATAGAGGAAAAAAACCGCAAAACTTGAAAAAGAAACAAAAATAAAAATCCACTGAGAGCACAAGGAAATGGCTTTTCAGTAAGTTTCCTTTCTCTCTCTTATTAATATTACATGGGTTTATTTACTGTACTTTTTACCATCTGAGAAAGCTCATTCTACGAAATATTTTACAAACCCTCTGCTTTCCTCTCCCCCACTGCTAATGCTTCTTCTACTGCCACACAAAAAATATTCAAATTATTTAAATATTTCATGTTGTAGGACCTAGAAGTACAGCACAATATATGTAGATGCCATTGGGAAATGGATTTTAATATTACTTTTAGAATCACAAATTATTCATGCAGTGCAAATAACAAACTGGTGGAGAGCACAATGTGCGATAAAAGCACTTGCCTGTTTTTTAACATTTTCCAGTGTAGTTGGAGTTGACAGATCATCAGATGTTTAGTGCATTATTTATTAAATGTTTTAGCATAACTTTTAAATATTCAGTGAACACTGAGCACTGATCACAAAAGACAAGGCTGACTGAAAACTCAGCGACTGATGACAGAAGCATGTTGCATAGTTTTCTCTGCACTACTGCAACATGCAATTTGTGTTTTGAAAGGGACTGTTTTCCTCTTGCTTGTAGTACTTGTTCTGTCCTTTTAGAGACTATTGTTTATGCTTCACTGTGTTGAGAATGCAGTCCAATATTTTATGAACTGCTGTGCATGGCTTTACTGTACTTAACTATGATGATTAGAAAACGTTGGAAGAGTTGCACTGGTTGTTGTACCAAAACTAAAGTTGAAGAAAATGCACACTCCACTCTAATTCACAGTGTACTAGGAAAGCTAGATGTGAGGAGATGGCAAATTAAGTAATTTAAGATAATGAAAAAATGCAGAAGAAAGTATGGTTCTTCTGGTACTTTGAAATGAATAGGCTGTATGTTTCTGAGAACGTAATCTCTTTAATTTAATCTGTCTCTGAGTTCTTCAGTGTTTTATGGCATTTGGATATTGCCTAGAACATTTAAGAATCGCTTCAAATGTTTTAGGAAGCTCAGATCTCAACTGTACTGTTCACTGTATTTTTTTTTTTAATAAATTTCCCATTTTCTCCCTTTCCCAACCAGAATCCTTGTTTGAGGAATAAAGATAGGCATTGCACTCCAAGTTTATTTCTGACACTGGTACGGCCTGTATTGTGTGACTGTCAACATATGACAAACTTAAAAGCTTGGTAAGGAACATTATAGAGAAGATGCGACTGAAAATAGCAGAAGAGAAATTTTGGTGTAGTGAGAGGCTTGTTCCTTCTGTGAGTATAAGCATTGTTGTAACCTGAGCCTCAAGCAGCTGCTAATTCAATTTATAGTGTTGAACAGAAGATCATACCGGGACTGCGTAGGATGGAAGGAAGCTTTGGTCTGAAATGGTTGACGTGTTTAATAGTGAGGCACATTTAAGAAATGCGTATGCACATCAAAATTGCTAACATCAGTCATATCAATTTATGTTCTAATGGGGAACCTCGTATCTCGTGACTAATACAATTAGATGTGGTGTGCTGCAGCCTGGGAAGTTTGGAGCCCTGTGTCTGACAGAAGAGTTACTCCATTTAACTCAGTAGAGGAAGTATTAGGGATAACTGTTCTTATCCAATGTTTTTGGTTTTTTTTTGGCTTGAGGGGCAATCATCCTCACCTGCCTAGTATAACCAAATCAAGAATAATGAATAAATGAACTCCCTGAGAGAAGTAATAGTCATAGTAATGCTATAACAACACTGTGAGTCTACTCTTAAAAAATTTGCAGCAGCTTGTGAATTGAGTCTGAAGTCTCATTTCCAAGGGGAGGTATGACTAAGTCAAGGCACAAAGTACTTCTTGGTAGTTGAACTTCACCTTAAAGCCATTCTCTTTCAAAGTGTTTTCTTTCCATTGAGTATTGACAGATGTCAAGGCCATGGAGACTTATTCTCTGTTAAAAGAACAAAATCTCAGTGATTCACATAGATGCTTTATTAGCATAATCTGCTTAATTTCATTTCAGTCCTTGAAGTGTGGCTGTTATACAGTGTATAAACCAATTCCATCTTAGAACTTAAGCAAACTCCATGAAAATGTCACTGTTTATCAGGAAAAATTTTGTGCTAATTGGTACATGTAAAGAAAAATTAAAAAACGATGAAGCTGGAAGGCTTCAAGGAGTCAGCTAGACCATGCCCCTGTAAAAAATGATCAAAAAGCATAGAATTATAGGATCATCGAATGGCTTGGGTTGGAAGGGACCTCAAGGATCATCAAGTTCCAACCCCTTGCCACAGGCAGGGTCGCCAACCTCCACATCTAATAGTAGACCAGGCTGCCCAGGGCCCAGTCCAACCTGGCCTTGAACACCTCCATGGATGGGAGCATCCACAACCTCTCTTGGCAGCCTGTTCCAGCACCTCACCACTCTCTTGGTAAAGAACTTCCCCTTGATATCCAACCTAAATCTTCCCCCCTTCAACTTAAAACCATTTCTCCTTGTCCTGCTGTTATCAATCCTTGTAAAGAGTTGACTCCCCGCCTGTTTGTAGGCTCCCTCTAGGTACTGGAAGGCTGCAATGAGGTCATCCTGCAGCCTTCTCTTCTTCAGGCTGAACAAGCCCAACTCCCTCAGCCTGTCTTCGTAGGGGAGGTGCTCCAGACCTCTAATCATCCTTGTGGCCCTCCTCTGGACCCTCTCCAACACCTCCCTGTTTTTCTTGTATTGGGGGTCCCAGACCTGACGCAGTACTCCAGATGGGCCTCACAAGGGCAGAGTAGAAAGGGACAATCACCTCCCTCTCTGTGCTGGCCACCCCTATTCTGATGGAGCCCAGGATACCATTTGTTTTCTGAGATGCAAGAGCACACTGCTGGCTCATGTTCAGTTTTTCATCAACCAAAAACACCCAGAATGCCCCTGAAAAATGTCTACCAAGTTGTTCTTAATTTCTCCAAAGGAGAAAATTCTTCAGTCCTCTTGCATGTATGTGTTTATTTCAGTTTATAACTGTATTTATCATTAAAAACTCCTTTGCAGCAGCTAACCTAAGTCTCCCTGGGGTGGGAGACTTGGCTCTTGTGAGGCCCTATCTGGAGTACTGTGTCCAGGCCTGGGGATCCCAGCACAAGAAAGACATTGGAATGAGTTCAGAGGAGGGCGACCAAGATGATCAGAGGGCTGGAGCACCTCTCCTATGCAGAAAGGTTCAGGGAACTGGGCTTGTTTAGCTTGGAGAAGAGAAGGCTCTGGGGAGACCTCCTTGTGGCCTTCCAGTACTTGAAGGGAGTGTATAAACAGGAGGGGGAACGATTGTTCATGAGGGTGGATAGCAATAGGACAAGGGGGAATGGTTTTAAACTGAGACAGGGGAGATGTAGGTTAGATATTAGAAGGAAGTTTTTCACTCAGAGGGTGGTGACGCACTGGAACAGGTTGCCCAGGGAGGTTGTGGATGCCCCGTCCCTGGAGGTATTCAAGGCCAGGCTGGACGTGGCTCTGGGCAGCCTGGTCTAGTGGTTGGCGACCCTGCACTTAGCAGGGGGGTTGAAACTAGATAATCTTTGAGGTCCTCTTCAAACCCAAACCATCCTATGATTCTATGATGATTCCCTCACTTTAAATTCAACTCAGCTCCCTCAGCCTTGTCTCCTAGGCTGTATTTTTCAAGTTTGTTATCATTCTTCTTATTTTCCTAGAGAACAAGCCCTAGAGATGGGGCCTAGTCAGTTCCAACTACAGTAAAACAATTGTTCCTGCCATGTATGTATGCTACCCCTTTTAAATACATCAGGGCATTCCTCACTGTGACAGAACAATCATGTGGTGAAAGAAAAGACAAAACCATTCTTTACTGCAAATCCCACAGTTTCTTCTGTGGATCTGTATCACACTATGCTCTGTACTTGGGCAGCTGGTGTCTGCTTTTTAATGGTATTGACATTATTTTGAATTCAGAAATCCTTCTGGCTTGGAAGCAATCATACACTTTGAACTTAGGTTCGATATTGTTTCTTAAAGAAATGTTGGTCATAGAATCATTGAATCCTTAAGGTTGTAAAAGATCACTAAGATCATCTAGTCTAGCCATCAAAGTCATCGAGTCCAAGTTCTTAAAAAATTTTGAACAGCGACAGGCTGGTTGGTTTCTTCCAGAGGCCAAACTCCTTAGCAAAATATCTTCTCTGTTTGATGACAAATTATTGGTAGTACTCTGTGTGTTTTTTAACAGTTGTGCTCCTGTATTTCAGTAATTTCATACAAACTATATCATTCCATGTGGCCTATCATTTAGGGTAGTGTGAAAATCTCTTTCCATATAAAGATAAATTGCATTTTTCTCCATAAATCAATAATTCAGATATCCAATAAAAGGAGGAAACTGAGTCAAAATAACCCAACTGATTTTCGACAGTTGGCAGATTTCAGTAACCTTATTTTCATCTTGAGGCTTACAGACCTCATGGATTCTAGCATCATGTATCTAGTAAGCTGATGAGCATATTACTTCTTTTCCCCTCTTTTTATGTGCATATTATACTTGTCTGTCACCAGTTCTCTGATTAGTCCCTGTTCTAATCAAGCTCCTAATGATATTTGCTAACATCAAGCTGGATAGCATTTTAAGCAGGAGTGAATTTGAACAGCCTGTGCCAAGTTGAACGCATCTGTTCTTTTTCTGAATACTTTGAAAACCATTTCAAAACCTATTTAACCCATATGCCTGATTGCTTATCAAAATTAAGTGCATTCACTATTTATATTTTTTGTGAATACAGAAGCAAAGAAGACATGGTCTATGTTTCTTTAAGCTTTTCTGCAAGTTATTTACTTGTTTCCTCTTTTGTGTGAGTCCATTAAGGACTGCAGGTGTTTAGAAGGCTCCTAATGCAGCCTATTTGGTCTCCTATGATGATTTCCATCTTTTCTCGACATTGGAATAATTTATACTTGTATTATAGCCTTTATTTTTGGTAATTTGCCAGTTATCCTGAACTGTCATATCTCTCAGGTTATCTTAGTATCTTTTTGTGTTTCTTTGTTTATTGAAGTCTACTTATTTTGAAGCCCATTATTTTAGTTTCCTATTCTGACTTCCCATATTTAGCCATGTGATACAAAACAACCCCCTCCTATCCTCCCTGCTGTTTGTCATAGTTTGTCAATATGTACTGTGTGAAAAAAACAGCAGCAACAAAACCAAGGAAACATTTCTCTAAGTAGAACTGTTAATAAAACCCACATCTACAAACTTATATGTGGTTTTGTAATCAGGTTATTTCTTCCTAAAACTTTAATTCCATTTTTTTTTCCATCTTCCAAATTCTGTGTGGTACAAGGGTCTCTGCTGAAAAAAAAATGCATTTATCTTGTAAATGTTTCAAGACATTTCTGGGAGCTTTGGTGACCAATTTGAAACAGCTGAAATAATTGTGTAGACCGACATTTTGATTTGGGTTTTTGTACTCGGAAGGTAATTGGAAGCTGAGAGGGATGCAAAGGGGGAGATGATGCCAAAATTGAAGATAAATCAATATCAGCAATCCTTGAATGCTTTTCCTGCCACTCATAGCTCTCTCAGTATCTCACACTACATCCAGTGTCCAACAAGGACCTAATGTGATGTTTGAAAACCTGACCAGCATGTCATGTGATGCACATGGAAGGTAGGAACTCATTTCAGGAAAAGTTGACCACTGTCATGGACTCTAGCACCTACCAGAGCCTTGAGGCAATTCTGCCCAAACAATTCAGTTAAAGCAAGCATTTTAGCAGCACGAGATGACCTTTCAACATCAGGAGAAGGGTTTTAATGGAGCACACACCAGAGCAGTGGATGTTTTAAACCAGAGAAAGCTCAGACTGAATCAGGATAGAAATAGAAGAACTGATTCATCCTTACTTGGGAGTTGGGAGATTCTCCACCAATGGAGCTTGGTTGCTTCAAGGAAAAGAGGGATTTCCCCTCTCTGGCAAGGCAAAGGCAACTTTTCCTGCTGTGCACAGTGTTTTGGCAGAACAGATGCAGAGCGAATACTCTCTCAAACTTAACCGAGTGTAGGACGTCGAGCAGGTACTGTCCATCCAATCCAGCAGCAAAAATGTGATGCTTAGAGAAACAAAGTTACAACCTCTCTGTGTCACATCAGCATGAACCTTGTGTGGCTGAAATAGCACAGATGACTCACTCATTCCCTGTGCCATGTCCTCAGCATCTCCTGCCTGTTGGCCCGTGCAATGGGTGCCTTGCTCCCTGGCTAGTTTGAAGCAACTGAGAGGTCTGGCCATGCCCACATGCTGGCCGGCCAGCTGGCTGCTGCCCTTCCCTCTGTGGATACTCTTGTTTTGTACCCACTGTGGATTGTATGATGCCATTTGTCAAATTTGACTGAAAGTGGCTAGTGGGCTCAAAAAGCTGTTGAGGAGGAGGGACTGACAAACCGCTCAACAGATGAGCAGGCAGATGGACAGTAAGTGTGACTGCTTAATCCTCCCTTTTGTAGGAAGCTACTCTTAAAATAATACAGAGTGAGACAAATGTTTTTTTTTTTTTTATTTTAATGGGGACATTCATCAAAATGAAAAACTGTGAAAACCTCTCTCTATATTTTTCTGCAGAGAGAAAAGTAACAAAAGAAAAAAAACAGATATATCAAACCACAGTAGTACATTAGTTTGCAATGAAGCTGATGAGTTGCCTCGTAGTTACCACAGATTATACTATGGCACTAAATGTGATTACAAGGTAAAGGACTGTTGTACTGCCTCTCCTACCACTATAGCACCTGTCACTCTGTTCCTATATGGAAGAACTGCAGCAAGGCAGAGACCAGAGGGAACGGATGGATGAAGGTTCGGGAGGTATCTGGAGAGAGGGTAAGGAAATGTAATTTAAATGGAAAAAAAAGCAAATCTCCTGAAAGTTAGATGAAAATGTCTGTGACCTAACAGAATGAGTTTGGTACTCCAATATGTAGGTAGCATGTCTGTATGCCTGCTTTAGGTATTTGTGCAGTGCCTAAATGCCAAAAGCAGTAATTAAAATTCATATAAAGATTCTGGTCTCATCTAACAGGGATGATTCACCAGCAGCCATGGGACCTGTCAAAGAAGATTGATGGAGAACTTTCAAAGACCCTGGTGTACCCAAAGCATGGTATGAAGGATAGACTGAGATCTTTCGTCTGAGGCAAAGGGAAATATATTATGTACTGCACATTCAATGCAATTGAATGCTTTAATCTATGGGAGTTCTAGGTCTTGTTTTGAGCTCCAGGATTAAAAATATCTGCATTTATCAAAGATCAAGTTTTACGGGTTGAGTCAAAAATGCTGTCCGTTCAATGTATATGCTTAATTACACGTCATTTTTTGTTTCCTCCGGTGAGTTATCTGCTTTACTGTTTTTGATTCAATATATTCTTCAGCAGCAGCAGGTTAGAAACTTGCTACTCAGCCCTGGGAGAGGTGAGCACCAGCTCCCTGTTTGGCCAGATGGGAAATTTTAATAACACTACCTGCAAAATCCAATTTAGGATAGCAATAATCACACAGAGGCAAAAGTAGTAGTGCTTGGCTTTTCTTTCACAGAAACCAATGTGAATAAGTGTTAGCTACTTATACATGGGATCAAGGGCAAGTGAAAATTGCTCATGGTAGTGTAACTGATTGCCACTATCTTTACAAAGATCTTTCACTGGCATTGTCTGTGTAACCACTGGATAGCAAAGGCTGGTCACGTGTGGCAGTGGCTGGCATAAGCTCTTTATATAGCTTTGCTCGGATAAAACTTACAGTGCTGCAAAAGGCTTTGGTGGTATCTGAATAAAACAGGGGAAAAAAGTCAGTCAGGGTTCTCTCAGACAAATTCTTCCCTAATATATGCTGTTGCCCAGGGGAGCACTGAACCAAGGCTGTCAGTCTGTCAAAGATAACATTACTTCAGTTAAACTTGCTCATAATTCTTTGCTAAGGAGAGATTTGTGTGCAGTATGTCCAGATAACTAATGCCAGCTGTACTTATTTCTCACAGACTAGTTTCTTCTTTCAACTCCACCTCTTTTTTATCATATTTCTTTCCATCTCCTTTCTTTGCTTTGATTTTCTGTTACCATAATCTCTCCTAATTTTTTTCTTCACTTGATTTGTGGCATTCCAATAAAACTCTGCTGAAGGGTGTAATCACTTTGCCTCACAGATTCCTGATGCAGTTCGTGTGGCCTTTTTATTACAAGCACGATCATAATGATGGAGTGGGCCATCATATGTCATATGCCATTGCTCCTAGGACAGGATACAGGGCATGGGTTTTTTGGCACTCTTCTCCGCACCCATTGTAGAGCTGCTCAGCTCTGCTGAATGCATATTTTTCTGATTTCTTTTTGGTGCACAGGACACTCAGAATTTTCTGTTCTGTCTTTTACATGGAGACTTCATGACAACAGACTACAAAGGGGACTACAGTGAGTGCTTATGTTTTCCAAACTTTGTGTTTTTACTGTCATGACCCAATTTAACCAAATTTCAGAATAGCTATAGGAAATACATAAGGTGACTTCAGACTCCAGGCAAAGATTTCAAGTCAGGAAGGAAGGGTCATGTTTTTTAGCTTGTAACTTGAACATATTTAATTTGGAAGTCATTGAGAGACAATAAATATAGGGTTTCTTGGGGTTACTTTCAGTCATTTTTCAGATGAGAACAACATTTTGGGCCTGATGCAAAGCCTACTGACTTATCTAAAGCAGCCTTGTTGATCTCAGTGAGCTCTGTCAATCAGACACGTGCGGTGTTGTAACAAAGTGAAATTGTCCAGAAGTTCCTTGTGCAAATCAGCCCGGGGCTTTTTCCTGAGGGGAAATTAATAACAGCACAAGCTCAAACAAAATGTAACACAGAGGACGAGAAGGGAATGAAGAGTCATATTTTCTGCAGCTGTTCAGGGAGGAAGATAACAAAATTAGAAAGCAGAGGAATTTATTTTTTTCCTCATTTTCACTTATCTCTGGTCATTCCTGCTAAGGGGACCAATCTCAGGCTATTCTTTTACTTCAGTCTCATGCACACTTATTTTCCAACAAGACATATTTCCTGCTTGTCAGACAAAGGGAGATATTGCTGAAGGCCAAAGTGAAAGTAGGAATGCTTCTCATTTACTTCCTTTGCAAAGCCTACCAGCTGCAAGAGAAAATGTGGGAAAAAGATGCCAAACTTTCCTTCATCTGTGACTGAAGTAAAAACTCTTTTGTTTGCAAAAAAAATCCCTCCGAAGTAGGAAGATACTCCTGAAGTGTTCAGTGAGAGAAGTCAACATTCATAAATTTGAAATGGACTTTTAAAACAAACCATTTTTTATTGCCAGAGTTTCAGAGAAATTTACCCTTCATCATGAAATTCAGCTCAAAACAGAATATATTATTGTGGAAGAAAACTTGTAGCTTCAACATGCATTGAAACAAGAAAAAGCTGAGTTATTTGTCCTTAAGTTTTAAAGAAAATTGAATGCACAACAAAGGCATTAGTGAAGGAAAGTTCTTTTAGAAAGATGAAAGAGATAAAATATTTACTTTTTTTCTGGGATGGAAGCGCTTAAGGACACAGAAAGCAATCCACAAAACAAACACCATGTCCTGTATGGTTTTTTGCTCACATTTCTGCAGGGCTAAGTCACTTAAAACTGAGATATATCTTTTTTTATATATGTTTTTTTTTTTTCAATTAAAACAGTTTTTCTCCGTTACCGATATTAATGTGGCCTTATTGCCATTAGCTATTGAGCTACTAGAGTAATTGCAGCCATCTACATGCTTTTTTTTTTTTTTTTTTCCCTGTTTCCAAGCTTTGCTGCCTCTGGAGAACAGTGTTTGTGGTGGTATCATACTTCTGTCTGCCTGTCCACTTGGGCTGTGGTTGTATGAGGTCTTTGCTCTGAGGCATGCCAGTGGTCTGGGCATAGACTCAAAACAAGATAGATTTGGAGTCAACATTTCCATGTGGCACGTCAGTTTTCCTGTTCAATATATTCCTTCCCCCACAGCAGTCCAGAGGATGCAGCTCTTCAGGTGTTGAGGGTTTTTTTATACAAGGAATTTCTCTTCGGCTAAGTCTATGTTAGCAAATTCAATTTGCTGAGAACTGCTCTCTTCTGAAGGCAAACCACCTGGAGAAGGTGTAGACCTATACTTGCACACTGTCAGCACCTAGAACAAATCATCTGCCAGTGACGTGTCTTTTGGGATGGCCCTCAGCAGTCCTGGTCTGACTTTCTTTACCAGTTCACATGTAGCTGTAATATCTTTCATGGCAAGGCCCAGGGATTTGATGGCTGCATTCCTGTAAGTCCCAGTGCTGTCATAACATAAGTGATTAAGATTATAACAGCTTCAAGTAAGGCCTAGTGTTGAAAGTTTGCACAAAAGCCTTCTCATAGAATCACAGAATCACCAAAGTTGGAAAAGACCTCCAAGATCATCTAGTCCAATCGTAATATATGTTTGTTCTCAAATATGTTTGTTTTGAATATGTAATTAAACACAAAGGGGCATTGCTATTATGAAATGTAGTTGTTTCTGCAGATGTATAGATATCATAAATACTACTGGGAATGTGTTATTTGCAACTATTTCTATAATTCACACATGTCACGCCCATTCATTTAGTCCCTTTCTCTGTAGCTGGTGTAAAGGACTGGGAGAAATTTTACAAAATGACCAACTAAACCTGCATGGAGAGCGTTTTTTTTTTAATATTTGTGGATCTAAGTTACTTTGCGTGGTTTAAAATGAGATCAAGAATGCTACACTGTCAAAGCTTTCTGACAGAGAAACCATACAGTAAATATTAATCTGAAAACAGAAGACAGGGACTCCTCAGAGATGGACGTTTCTGACTTGCCCACAAGAAATGGTAATCAGAGTCCCCCCATATCCCCTCAGAGGTGCAGTTGTTTGGGGGACTGTGCTCCTTCACTAACCCTGAGCTTCCTGCCCTGGTGCCCAATTTGGAGGCTGGGTGTTTTTGTCTCTGGATGCTGAAGGCAATAGAGGGAGGGAAATGAGCTTTCCCTTAGGGCAGCCCAGACACTTGGACAGGACACTACCTGGAGCCCTGTCCTCTCTGGAGGGCATCACCTGATACCCCCATACCTGGAGGCCTCTGGCTAGCCCACCTGGCCTGCTGCACTTGGGCCCTGGTAACTCTAGGTTCTTGCTATCATTAATTTCTGAGGGTCAATTATTTTAGCAAGTTTACACATCAGATAAAATGACACTGTATTGACTAAGAATAAATTTTCCTATTTGGTTTGAAAGGCAAATCTATTTGAATAATCTGATGAAATTTACTTAAAATACAAGACTGAAACAATAAGTAAAATAATATATTAAAGGAAAGTAAAAGAAGGAAGGGTAAAAGCCAGAGGAAATGCTTTTAAAAGAACTGCTTAGTCCAAGTTGTTTGGTAGCAGATAATAAAGCAAAAGAAGTGTATTGTTTTAAATGTCAATGGTGTTAGACAAGGAAAATGTGTGTTGAATGGGAGCAGGATGAACAGGTCAGAGCAGAGGCACAGAATTTAGGTCACATCATGATGTAATTGACCACCACTTCCTTTTTATTCATAAAATATAAAAAAAAAAAGAATGCTTTTTTTCCAGCCTCATGGTGGCCTTGTCTGGTCTGGGAATCTTTTGGAAGAAAGTGTCTGAAATGCTATTTCCCTTCTAAAACTTCAGTCTTCATTTTTTCGCACACTTTTTGACAAGCCAGACACTTGCAGCCATTTGTAGTGTTGAGAAAGTAGATCCACCGCATCTAACATCAGAAAGTTGCACAGGGAGGAAGAGAGCCTAATGGGGTTTCTCCTCTCACTTGATGATCTCTTGAGGTCCCTTCCAACCCCTGTGATTCTGTGAAGTGTGGTTTGTTTAAAATCAGGAATTGTCATTTGGGAAATGACGAGATCTGCTTTCATCTTAACCTTTTATTTTGCTTGAGAAAGGTTGTTGTCTAGTGGGGCTCCCAGAGCTAAACTGAAAATGGAACAACATACACCCCGAGGCCTGAAGCAGATTTTAGCTTCCTGTGTTTTCTAGTGCTTTCACCTTCAAGATATAGATGCAAATGTTTTTTGTAACTTTTTAGAAGATCTAATTTATTAATTCTTATCAAGGACTTGCAGGATTTTTTGTAAGACTTGTTGAAAGACTGTTGAAATTATGGAACACAGAGAATGGAAAAATATTCTTTAATTAAGAAATGTGAGACACCAGTTATCCTGTTACTTTTTGTAGTGCAGCATTATGAAGGGGTGCTGACAGACAAACTGATGCAGCTGAATTTTATGCCTTATCGATGCAAGTTTTTCCTGCAACACTAGAATTTATCTGGGAAATTACACCTTGTTGATTTTCATGTTTCTATTTAATGCATATTTACCTCCTGCAACATTTTTGCTCATAAAGTCAACAACAGAGCGCTGTTAGTTTGGCAACTGAAATGTGGTCAAGAGTAAATGATTGTTTTGGGTGTCCAGGCATCTGGGGAAAAGAGAACAATCAGCTTCAGACACAGCTATAATCAAAAACTTGAATGTCTAGAAATGAGATTGCTTGAAATGAAGCCCAGCTATCTGTGCTCATTGTGATTTATGTCACTCACAGTATCACAGTTCCTACCACTTTATAAAGCAGTAGTGCTTCTGAATCAACAATGTAATGAAAGGCAAGCCAAAAACTTCGCTGGCTCTTGTTTCTTTGACAGTATTGACTTCCATCCAGCTGGAGAGTTTTGCCTGCAATATGGGCAGAGGGGACAGCAAGTGGATTCTGCTCTGTCCTGCCTTGTGAAGCCACATGCAGCTGGGCAGCCTGGGGGTAAACTGCTGCTGGGACAGGCTGGTAGAGCTTCACATCCAAGTCCAGAAAAATGATATTAGCTCCACTCTGTCCCAGGTTGCCTAAAATCATCTATGAACATAGCTGCAGCTGATGAAACTGCTCTGTGTTGCACTGAGTAGAAGACTCCTCTCTTCTCAAAGGTAATTAGTGTTTTGCAGATAGAGAAGTGAGTGTCTCTGGTCTGCTACTGAAAAATTATCTGAAGAAGTAGGCGTTAATTCCATACATTTTACTAGCAGATCCCTGTAAATGCGGACCCATCAGAATTTTACAGTAGCCTGGAACCTGCAACTTCCATGCCAAACCAGAGATATGGAAAGGCAGTGGAGAAGTGCTGTCTCTTTCATCCTCCTGTGTTTTCAGCAGTGACTCCATGGGGCTGTCTCAGTACTGAGAAGAAAACACTGTGTTCTTCTTGAGGCTGTTTTGTGCCCCATCAAGCCCCCATGCATAGCCTTTGGCAGCCTCAGAGCAGGATGGTCTTCCTGGGCTTGGATGCCTGGCCCAACCCTTTTGTGCTGCTTTGTTCTATTTGACACACAGCATGTGTTTCGCTTTGAGGATAAGTGAATGATGGCTGTTATGGTGATCATTGCTGAAGATCAGCAAGGTTTTTCACCTCACCAAGCAGCTGTAGAAAAGTGGCATAAAGTCAGAGAGAAAACTATGAACATTAAGAGTGTAAATTGAAAGTGATAGACTTTATTATCCTTTGAGACACTAACAGCAATATTTTTTAGCAGTTTGTTCAGCTGACTGATCATATGAAGTAAAGCAATTACAATCTAGGTAACATTCATTGCAAAATAAAAATCTAAGGGAAATGGTTTGTTTACAGTTTTCAACATCTATGCAGAATATAGCGATATTCTCAGCAGAGCTGAAAGATGTGGCACTAAAACCAGGGAGATAACAAGTTTACTGTCCTGAATCTGTATATTTTTGAACCAGAAAGAACAATCAACCTGATTTTTAATTTGTAGGCATCTCTGCAAGACAAGAAGAAAATATGCAAGGTGCACATCTGAAGAGCACCAACAAGGAGAATGTGATGTAGCTATGAAAACTGAGCTCCTAACATCTCACTTCAGCATGCAGTAAACAAGATTTAAAAAAAACAAAGCCAGGAAGAGGTCTGAACTGCAGATGTACTGCTGTGAGTATTGAGAAGGATACTATTACTCAGCAGCAGTTTAAACTTCCCTAAGCTGAACTGAGCTGTGAGTACTTAGGTGTTAACCAAGGAAGAACAGCTTCCAGAAGCTGCTATAACCAGCAGCAGGAGGTGGGAAGTGCTTGAACCTGATCCACCAGAGCAAGTTGCCTTCAAGAGCTCCCTGTGCTGGCAGCAGGCAATACTCATCACCCCATTTCAGCTGGAGCTCACTCTGGCTGTATTCTTCTCTTCACCTGTTCTCTGTCCATCAAGTCTCTATCAGTTTTCCATTCATGATGGATCAGTGCCTACCATAATAGTGTTCATTATTCATCATTGAATCACAGAATGGCTGAGGCTGGCAGGATCCTCTGGCCCAACCCCAGCTTCAGCAGGGCCACCCAGAGCAGGTGCCCAGGCCCACATCCAAGTGGCTTATGAAGATCCCCAAGGAGGAGACCCCACAGCCTCTGGGCAGCCCATGCCAGTGCTCCGTCACCTGCACAGCACAGAAGTGCTCCTGGTGTTCAGAGGGAGCCTCCTGTGCTCCAGTTCGTGCCCATCATCTCTTGACTTGGCTCTGGGAACCACACCAGACAGTAAACATCGACCTCGGATATGAGTGGAATAAACTCCAGTGATAGAAATGATGACAATAGGTTTTGCAGTGGCCAAGCTGGGAGCCTGTAAAAGAAAATGGTTTTGAAAGTGCACAGAGGAAAGTCCAGAGTTGGTTTGGTGATAGGGGAAAACAGGCTTCTGTAATTAGTTTTAATGAAATATAATAAACATAGAACAATATCTCCCTAGCTTCTGGAACTGAAAGAATAATTAAATCTAAAACAAACAACAGTTGAAACTCTGACTTAAATGCAAAGGAATATTTATTTTGTGAAGGTTGTGCTATGGCAGACTGTGCAGCTGTCTTAGTGGCCAGGGAAATGGTCATTAGATGAGCTAATACTCACAGAAAGGGCAAGGGAATCAAATGTCACATTTCCTTTCAAAACATCCTAGGAATAATACCTTGGTGAATTTTATGTTAGTATTGAGTAAATAAGAAGTGATAATTGAGAATAAAACAGCTACAAAACATAATATCTTGGGGGATATCAGTAGGATTTCCATGGTAGAAATGTATGGCTGTTTAGCCCCTTAATACCTTGGACTACTAGGCAAAATAATGAGGAATGGAGTATTTATCTTTCAGAAATCCTCAGACAAGGGCTTTTTTAAGATGTTATTAAAGTCACTAGCTATCCATAAAGTGAGATGTACAGTTTTGCTGCAGGATTAAGCACTTCTACTGAGTTGTTGAAATTTAAGAGAGTTTGTATGGAAAGCCTAAAGCAATAGTTATACCACCAGCAAGAGTAGCAACTGGTATCAGCAAAAAGAGCTTTTTCCCTTCCTCTGGTATAATTGTTTCACATCCCTGTTACCACATGTCCTGTACTTGCAGTTACTATGCTTTCAATTACCAGGCTATATGTACGGCTCTTTTCATCTTAGCTAAGCTTTGCTGTCTGAATTTCTTTGTGCTGGTTATGTACGTGAAGCAACATTGTTTCAGATAATTTCAGCTATAATGTTTTTTTTTTGCTGATGGAAAGAGATGAGGCAAAAAAACCCAACACCTCTCTCTGCTTTAATTTTTAGTGTCCTAGAGGCCCTATGCTCAGACTCCAACAAGTAGAATTTATCTCAGTAGGGGTTCTTCTTGGTCCAGTATTGCTCAGTTTTGGACAAATTATAAAATTATTGTCCTCTGAGGGAAAAGATGTGAATATTACTTGTAGCAGGGGCTGCACTGCCATTCTTGTGTTTTTATAATCTAGCTCTTCTAATCTCTTAGGCCCTGCAGAGGAGAGCTGTCTGTCATGAGAAGAAAAGGTAGATAGAAGGGCTTTGGCATGATTAAGCTAAATAATCTTGTAATATTGTAGTGTTGCTGTGACAACTCTTTTCCTTCCTTCCTTCCTTCCTTCCTTCCTTCCTTCCTTCCTTCCTTCCTTCCTTCCTTCCTTCCTTCCTTCCTTCCTTCCTTCCTTCCTTCC
>NC_034410.1:99882185-99993295 GCF_002078875.1 Numida meleagris
CTTCCTTCCTTCCTTCCTTCCTTCCTTCCTTCCTTCCTTCCTTCCTTCCTTCCTTCCTTCCCTCCTTCCTCCTTCCCTCCCTCCTTCCTTCCCTCCTTCCTTTCCTTTCCTTCCTTCCTTTCCTTCCTTCCTTTCCTTCCTTCCTCCCTTCCTTCCTCCCTTCCTTTTTCTTTCTTCCTCCCTTCCTTCCTCCCTTCCTTTTTCTTTCTTCAGGAGCACTGTAAATATATTAAATAAAACCAATATTGATACAAAATCTTGAGACACACTCTCTTCCTCTCATGATGATTTGTATTTTTCTCTTATTTTTATTTTCTGCTGCCTAGTCATGTCCAAAGACAATGTCAACAACTACTGATATTTCTTTTTATGAGAAGCAGTTTTGGGTAGTCCTCCTTCCCACACAACAGAAATAAATCCCAAACCAAATGCTGCTGAACTCCCACTTAAAAAGTTTTGTTGCTCTACAAGACGTTAGCTTTCTTTGGGTTACTCGGCTCATAAGTTAAGAGTGACTTTCTTTTTTATTTTAAGTAATTTTCTTTCACATTTTCTTGTAACAGCTAATAAAACTAATACTTTTTCTAAAGAAACATTAACTGGAAATTTGTTGCTGTGGATACTAAAACAGGTTAAAAAAACGCCCAAACAGCAAAAAGCCAAAAAGTCACACACAGCCACAAAACAAAACAGCCCCAAACAATTTCACCAGATCCTAAAGTGAGAAGAAGCAAAATTTTTGCCTTGTAAAAAAAGAAAAGGAAAAGACTTCAGTGGTGGAATAATCTGTAATTAATCAATCGTTTACAAGTCTGGATATTTTGGGTTTGTCATTGTGGGGAAGCACCCTTGTGGATGCTGTTACACAAATTGAAATACAACTCTGATAAAGTAAAGGGCTTCCTTTTATTTTTTTCCTTCTGTGTTTTAGAGTTTTTCATGGTAGTTTTTTTCAAGTCATCATCAATATGGAAGTGCAATATTGCAGAAAAAGAAAAGGTTCTGTGGAAGCAATTTCAGTGGAAAATGTGTGCAGATTATAAACCGTGTGTGAGCCCTGCACCAGCTCCCAGGATCAGTGGGACTGTGGTGGCAATGACAATGGCCATGGCACTTGTGGCAGCACCTGGTGGGGGTACACGTGCTCCCTTTGGTGTGCAGATGTGAGTCACAGCTTCTTGTACCTCCTCAGAAAGCTGCAGTTTCTACTGGGCAGGGAAATGGGGTCTGTGTCCCCCCACCAGGAAAAAGAAGGAAAACTATCGGAGGAGGTTTTCCCCTGCTGACAGTCTCTAATCGAGGGTGAGCCAATAATGAGTCAGCCCAGGGGCAGGTAGGTTGGCTCTGTGCCTTGGACCAAGTTTCTATAAAAGCCTTTTCCATTTCCCCTGCTCACCTGAGGAGTTAATTAGGGAGACAGCCATGTTTCTGCGTTCTGTAGCACTTAATGATCCCCAGAATGCAAATAAAGAGAGAGCTGCAGCTGTTTAAAATATTCCTGCTGCTCCGTTATTAAGTACAAGGGGACAAACATAAGGGCAGGAAGCCTCTGATTAAGAGCAGGTTTGTATGGAGTGCGTGACTCAAACTCTGGCATTGTTTGAACTTGGCTCTGGCTCAGTCTTACCCCTGCCCATGAGGCTGGGCTTGTGCCTGAATATTTCATACATCTGTGTTCTTTGAATCAAACATGGTGCAAAATCCCTTTGATATACAGGTTTTAAGGCTGGCATTCATCCTGAATTAAAACTGTGTTTGTTGGGGAATACTACATGGTGCCTTGGACTCAAGAAAATATGGTTGAGTAGACTGGAGACAAATGCAGTTCACTTACAGTCTCTTCCATATTTGCTGTGTGTAGTGTGGAATGAAGAATCAGATTGGAAAAAAAATACTTTCTTTTTTGAATGCAGGACTTTTTCAAGCATCTTCATGAATCCCACTTTGAAAGAATGACAGTGACATAGCTAGTGCTCTGGGAAAGAAGTATGCTAGTCCTATTAAAAAAAGAAAAATGGAAACTGAAAGAGCTCAAGTGTTACAGGATCTTGCCTTGAGCAACTTTATGTGCTTTATGATGCATGTTTGGATGCCTGTGTGCTATCAGACTACAAATACTGTAAATCTCATGCTTTCCATCATCTGCCCACATAAAATATATACTTTGCATCAATGAAATAGTACCAAATTCAGTCAGCCACAGGCAAAAAAGGTGAGATAGGAAGATTTTACTCTTATCTAATCCATCCAAGTATATATGAAATACTGGTGAAAAGGATGTCATGTTTCAGCTTTCTAGGGCTATTCATAGAATCACAGAATCACAGGATCATAGAATTGTTTGAGTTGGAAGGAAACTTTAAAGACCTCCTAGTCCAACTCCCCTTCAATGAACAGGGACATTCACAACTACATCAGGTTGCTCAGAGCCCCATCCAACCTGATGACTGGGACCTGCTCCAGGGACGGGGCATCCACCACCCCTCTGGGCAACCTGTCCCAGTGCCTCAACACCCTTATCGTAAAAAAACTTCATTCTTATATCTGATCTAAATCTCCTCTCTTTTAGTTGGATATCATTTCCCCTTGTTCTTTCACAGCAGACCCTTCTGAAGAGTCTGTCCCCTTCCTTCTTATAGCCCCCCTTTAGATACCGACAAGCCGCTATCAGATCTCTCTGGAGCCTTCTCTTCTCCAGACTGAATAGCCACAGCTCTCTCAGCCTGTCCTCGCAGGGGAGGTGTTGCATCCTTTGCATCATTTTTGTGACCCTCCTCTGGACATGATCCAACAGGTCCATGTCTCTCCTGTACTGAGGACTCCACATCTGGACGCAGTACTCCAGGTGAGGTCTCACCAGCACAGAGTAGAGGAGCAGGATCACCTCCCTTGCCCTGATGGCCACAGTTCTTTTGATGCAGCCCAGGACACAGCTGTCTTTCTGGGCTGCAAGGGCACATTGCTGGCTTGTGTCCAGCTTTCCATCCACCAGTACCCCCAGGTCCTTTTCAACAGGGCTGTGTTTCATCCTTTCTTACTTATAGTGGGGATTGCCACGACCTAGCACTTAGATTTACTGAACCTCATAAGGTTCACCTGGGTCCACTGTTTGAGCCTGTCTAACTCTCTGAATGGCATCCAGTCCCTCAGGTGTGTCGAGCACTCCACACAGCTTGATGTCATCTGCAAACTTGCTGAGAGTGCGCTTGATCTCACTATCGGCGTTGCTGATGAAGGTATTAAACAGCATCGGTCCCAGTACTGACTTCTGGGGGACACCACTCGTCACTGATCTCCATCCAGACATTGAGCCATTGACCACCACTCTCTGAGTATGATTTTGCAACCAGTTCCTTGTCCATTGAACAGTCCGCCCATCATATGCATATCATTCCATGGTATAACATAGCATTAAAATAATATTTCCTCTGATACTCCAGGCAAGCCTGGGAGAGTTAATCCTTAAATGACTCAGCTCCTAAAATACACTAGCAAAAGGTGATGCTAGTCAAGGAACCAGATGTTGGGAAACTTGGATTTGTGTTATGAAGAGGCTGGTAGCCTCTTTTCTTCACAACTTTATGTGCTGTTTCTGTGAGTGGTTCAAATTTTTGTTGGAATAAGAAATGAGCATGTCTTGACAGTGTCCAAGTCAATGTTAATGTATGAGGAGACTTAGAAAAGTATAGCAGTCCCACCGAGTGTGCACTTGCTGGTTAAGGTAGCTTCTGAATTGCAGTTTAGGAGCTGCTTGTACAACAGCTGGAAGCAGGAATAGTTTGGCCATGCAATGACAGCTGATGTCCTGGCCAGTCCTACTCTTTATAGTGCCCCATGGCAGTGTGGAACCCCACTGAAGTGTTAGTCTGAACCTGAGCACATTGCAGTTGTGCTGATGGTGTTCTCCAAGCAGATCTTGCTGCCTGGAGCATCATGCTGCATGGAGGCAGCAGAGCTGCTTGGGCTGCTGCAGTCTTTGGCCTCTGTGTCTTAAGTGCCACTGTAGGATAGACACATCTGTTTTAGCCCTCCTTTTATAAGCACGTAGGTGTGAATCAGAAAATGTTACAGCAAGTAACTAAAGGCACCATTGCTGAGGTGTGAATAACAAAGTCCTTACAGCAACATCTCTGTGCAAAAGTCACAGCAAGTCATACTGAGACCATTAAAAGGACACAATATACCAGCATGAAATGTCAGTCTGTAATATCAGGTAAATAATAAAATAATAGATTCATAAAAACTCTCAAGAAAAAGGACTAAAGCAGTCGTGTGTTATTCTCTGGAAATTGTTTCCTCTTTATGCTGCTCTCATTCAAATTACTTTCTGGTGCCTCTTAACAGTTTTTTCTTGATGTTGTAAGTCTAAAACTTTAATACCAAGATATAAAACACGGAAAAATGCATTCCTTGGTACCTGACATTAAAAAAAATGAAAAAAAAAGCTGTTCTGGAGATTTGTTTCACTGCTGGGCTATTCATTCAAAACCAGCCCAACCTTTGGCCTTGTTCCAAAGTCCCCTCCAATCCATGGCAAAGCAAGAGCTGAGTTTTGACAGGGCTGAAGAACAATTTGATGGTTCAGCTGGAATTAATTTAATGATTTTAGCCAAGGTTTCAAATGACAAGCATTCAGACTGCAGTGGGAGCTCATGTTCAGCATTGTTTCACTAGACCTATTGCCCCATTACGTGAACAGTACAGATAACCACTCGAGAGGCTCTGTGGTGGGCCACACTTGAACTCCCTTTTGGGACTTCCCTATGAGATCTGATCTGGGATTACTACCCTTTTTTGAAATGCTGTAGAAATCATGTAAGTGAAGGAATATAAATTGAGTGGTATGGTACCATGTCTTTCATATCTGATGTAGAATTGTAGAATCATTAAGATTGGAAAAGACCACAAAGATCACTAAGTCCAACCATCAACCCTTCATCAACATGCCCACTAAACCATGTCCCTCAGTGCCACATCCACCCTTTTCTTAAAAACTTCCAGTGATGCTCACTTGACCACCTCCCCAGGCAGCCTGTTCCAGTGCATCACCTCTTTTGCATTAGCTCCAGTTCCTTGAAAAGTGTCAAGCCTCTTTTCATCTTAGGCTGCCTGCTTATGGTGGCAGAGACTTCTGAGAACCTAGAGAGCTGGATGGAGGCAATTCTGACCTATTCAGGATCTGCTCTGTTGGGTGCTTCAATGGGAAGGCACAGGAGACTTCTCTGCATGACACAGGACTTTTGCTATGCCTGGAAGTATCACCATATTTGATGCTTTTTCAGTGAGAGCAGTCATCTCCGTGGCCTTGTGAGCTTGGTTTATATTTTGGAGGAATTATGACTGTGATCTCACTTCTTGTTCATGGTTTTGCCCTGCTAATTTAGCTCTGAGTTCAAGTGCACTGTGAAGATGCAGTGAATTTTTATAATTGCTGTGTGAGGACGGGGGTCATCCTCTTTGTTGAGAGGAGTGATGTGGTGGAAAATCTGAATTTAACTCTTGAGGCCCAACAGCCACTACCTCAGCACAGCTGATGTAAAAGAGAGACCAGAGCTGGGCAAGAGTTAATGTCTGCTACAGCATTGTCTCCAGCATGTCCACAAGGAAGTGCCACCCGTGGGCCTCCAGACAGAATAGCAGTCACCATAAAATATTATTAATTAGCACAAGCTGATAAGAACTGTCTGGTCTTGGCTGAACCTGAAATGCATGTCCATACTGCATCTGTTTGCCTTTGCTCAGTGACAGACTGTCCCTCCGTCAAGCTGACAAAGCTGGTAGGGTAGCTTAGTCATATTAAGCATGTGGCCAGTCTTACACGTGTGACAGGTTTTCTTGTTGTTGCAGACCTGTGCTTTTCCTATGAACCATAGTACAAGGAATTTTTTAATGAACTTGATAACCAGGCAGACTGAGACTGTGACAAAAAAAAACGCTATCTGACCACACTCACATCATCTGACATGACAAATGGGAGAAAATCCTCACTGCAAATTATGTATGGCCAGTTTTTGACAATACTTGCTATGGGGAGCATTGGGCTGCTGAAAACTGAGAGAGAGCATTATTTCCTAATAAAGGAAAAGAACCCTTATGTATTTCCATTATCTCTTTTATCAAAATGCATCTCAGAGGCATTAATGAATCAGGCTATAACATTTTACAGGCAGACAAAGACTTCAGAAAGGCTAAATGTAGAATTTTTGAAGGGTCATTCTTGGGGCATTTGGAGAGGCCAGTCTGGACACTTACGTAAGACAAGAAGATGATAAATGTGTGAGCACTGAGAGCTCATACTGAGTCCTAGGCTTGTATCAAGCTGTGACTTCAGTGATCTCTGCCTAAGTGGCATTTCTAAACATTTTCTATACATCAATCCTGATGTAAGAGAAGGAGCTCACTGACTTTCTTCTTATGGAGAAAGGAAGAATGGGTGTGTCACAACTGTGATCTAGATGCTACTCAAGATATGTATTTTCCCTTTGCTTTTATAATTTTTGCACAACTTCCTTCCAGATGATACTTCCCAGACGTTTAAGGGACAGAAATTTCTAGATTCAAGTAGGCAGAAGAAACCATGCAACTCCCAAGGGTGCATAAGCAGAAGATGCACATGATCAAGGTTTCTGCTGAATGTTCTTTCCAGCAGAGAAAGTGTACCAAACTCTGCCCATGTCAACTCTCTCGAGTGCTTGTCACCAATTTTGTCTCCTACTTGAAACAGGTATGATGGACTTCAAGTACAGTATTTGGTTTTGGGCCCCTCGCTACATGAAAGAAATTGAGGCCCTGGAGCATGACCAAAGAAGGGCAATGAAGCTGGTGAAGGGTCTGGAGCACAAGACTTATGGGGAGCAGCTCAGGGAACTGGGATTTTTTAGTCTGGAGAAGAGGAGGCTCAAGGGAGACCTTACTGCTCTCTATAACTACCTGAAAGGAGTTTGTAGTGAGTTGGATGTCAGCCTCTTCTCCCAGGTAACAGTGATAGGATGAGAGGGAATGGTCTCAAGTTGCACCAGGGGAAGTTCAGGTTGGGTATTAGGAAAAATTTATTCTCAGAAAGAGCCCTGATGCATTGGAACAGGCTGCCCAGGGAGGTGGTAGTTGAGGAGGTGGTTGAGCCACCACCCCTGGAGGCTTTCAAAAAGCATGTGGATGTGGCACTGAGGGACATAGTTTAGTGGGCATGGTGGGTTGATGGTTGGACTAGATGATCTTATTGGTCTTTCCAACTTTAACGGTGCTATGATTCTATATGTTCTATGACATGTGTCTCTGATTGCTTGTGCTGGGTGTCAGGGAGGGAGGAATCAAACCATCCAGCCCCTGCTCACACATACAAAGTGTCCTGGCTCTTCTCTGGCTTGCAGAGCTCTCACTTGGCATGTAGCATGAATGCCATGAGAGTGTTTCTTTCTTTACAGGACTGGAAGTGACACACTTATGCAGCTATGAACAAAGCAGGTTCACTAGCACTATCTGAGATGCTGGTGTTGAGGCTGCCCCTCCGAACACATTGTGTGGAGGATTTGTCTGCTTGGCAGATGACTGATTTGACTCTATTAGCACATCCATGCCCTAAGCCCCATTTCCTCAGGGTGCATTACTCAGCAGTGATAGCCTCAGAAATCTTTCACTGGAGCAGTTTAGGAATAAAACCTCAGGGGCATTTATTTCATGTAATGTTTTTGAGTCTCCAGGGAGAGCTGGCTGGAAAGGGAGCTACAGATCTTCCTGAGGAAAAAGAAATCGTGTCCTCCACAATGCACAGCGTAGGTACAGTTATCTTCTGTTGTGGGTAGAATATGGTATGTCCTCATAATATGTGGCATGAATCCTGTGGATCTCTGCTGCAGATCCCCATGTAATGGTCCCTGGGATCCTGCCTAGACACTTCCATAACACCCAGGACACTCTGCAGATGTTTGTGTTGGCTGAGAAGACCTCACCATTAGTGGGTTGAAGCCTACCAGTATACTGCAGTGTAAAGGTCACTAGATCATCTGGAAACATTATTCTTTTTTAGTGAAAAAAGTCATGTAGTGCATCACTAGACCCGATTCAGACCAGCCACTTGAACTTGAGGCTCTTGTTGCCAGCTTAGTATGAGTGAATGACCTCATAGCGAGATCCCTAAGCTAACAAGCTTATTTATTTATTTATTCTATTATTTATTTATTTTTTTCCTTTCCTACTGGTGTTTGCTTCTTGTATTAGGAGCTTCTGTGAGTTCATGATCCTTTGCACTTGGAGTCACAGACTGGTGGGAAAGTAGCTCATTTACTTAACAATCTAATTTCTTGCTTTCTAATCTAACAAATCCAATGCCTTCATTAAAAAAAAAAAAGAGGGGGGGTGGAAAGAAAAGAAAACCCAGCTCATGTTTTCATAATGATGGTAATTTAAAGCATGCTAGATTTTTTGCATTTCATGTATTTTAATTACAGATGAAGGAGAAGAATAAAATATTTATACTTGCACCACCATTCCCTTTTTGGCGGCAGAGTGAATAACAAGCTTTTCTGAGACTGTAATATAATTAACTTTTTCAACCTATGTTTATATACATACGATATATATTCATCAGTTCTGTCCAGATTTCAGCTGGACACTGAGTCCAGCTCAATGTCAACCAACAGAGTTGATCTTTCCTTCATAGCGTCTGGTATGATGCTGTGTTTTGGCTTTAGGAGAAAAACAACATTGATAACACATCAGTGTTTTAGTTGTTGCTGAGCAGGACATTTCAGTTTCTCAGCTTTTGTACTGTTCTGCCAGCGAGGGACCTTGGAGGGAGGGGCTGGGGGGCATAAGGAGCTGGGTGGGGACAGCACCAGGACAGCTGACCTCAACTGGCCAGAAGTTGTTCCATACCATATGATGTCGTGAAAAAAAAAAGCCTTGATAATGGTGGGGAGTTAGCTGGGGGTGCAGCCACTGCTTGGGGACTGCCTGGCATCAGTTGGCAGGTGGTGAACAGTTGCTTTGTGCACCACTTATTTTGCATATACATATGTCTATGTATATGTATTTATATACATAAAATTATAATTACTATTATCTTTCTTTTTTTCTCTTCCTTTCCTGTCTTAGTAAATAGTTTTAATCTCAACCCATGAGTTTTTTTTTTTTTTCTGATTCTCTCGCCCACTCCAATGGGAGCAGGGGTGTGAGCGAACAACTGTGTAGTGTTTACCTACCTTCCTGGTTAAATCACGAGAAGTTCCTTCTTGTTATAGCCATGGAAGATTAATCAAAATGAAGAAAGTAGAGGCAAGTATAGCTCTCAAGCTTATGTCTGCAAAAATGTACATAGATACTCACTGCCTGGGAAAAGAGGGTGTTCTGGAAAAACAAAGGTTCTCTTGCTGTTTTGTTAAATCCAGTCTTCGAGGGCACCTCTGCCATATAATTTCCCTTCAAAATGTATAAATCTCTTATCCTCACAATGCTGTGCAAAATCTCATTTTCCTCTTCCTAACATCCTCAATGTCTGGAGAGATGGATATATTTAATTGCCGTTTGTTTTCAGTGCTGTATCTCATTACTGCTGGTAAAGGAGAAAGACCCTGAAGCTTAGAGGTTCACCAGGCTGACTCCTTGACTGTGGAGGAACTGGCTGTCTGCAGTTGAGGGTAGTACAGAGAATCATTTACGAGTGGCAGCAGTGCAGTTCATAGTGTTATTTTATCTGTGTACAGATAATTTTTTTTGTTTATTCAGATCAGAACAAAGATCATATTAGAAGAAAAGCTGCAAAAACTTTGCATTAGCACATAATGATTATATTCTTGAAGCCAAATCTAGAGTAAATGCTAGTGGCTGCAGTGACTTAGAATCATATAGAATCACAGAATCACCAAGGTTGGAAAAGACCACTAGGATCATCCAACCATCAGCCCACTCCCACCATGCCCACTAGCCCATGTCCCTTATCGTCACATCTACACAGTCCTTGAACACCTTCAGGGACGCCGACTCCACTACCTCCCTGAGCAGCCTGTTCTTACTCTTTCTAAGAAGAAATTTTTCTTAGTACCCAACCTGAACCTCCCCTCGCACAACTTAAGTTCATTACCTCAGACTTCATCTGAGCTTTGCTGAGTTACACTGTATAAAGCTCTGACTTCCTAGATTGGAATGGTAATTATCTTTCACAAGACCATCAAATGCACTGAAATAACTTAGGGTATCAGAACCATGTAGGCTGTGACTGTACTTGTACACCTGCTGATAGAAATCTGAAATATCAACCAGTTATGATGGGAGTAATGGAGAAAGGGGCTGCAAGTCAGTTTGATGTGCTTACAGGGCAAAGTGATAGTCCGGCTCCTGTTCAAGCAGCAGCAAAAATATTTGTACTTTTTAACAACTGTAATATTCACAAACTGATTAACTTTTCACCTTAGGGAGACCAGAGGAAGAATATAGAAAAGGTGAAAATCCAGTGAATTCAGAATACTGAAAAAGGCAAAAGGGTTTTTTTTTTTGAATCCTTTAGCTGTTTAACTGTGCTCCAGCTTGTCCGATCTTCTGTATCATTTCTTTTCTGGTTGGGTGCCTCTTTCTGAGTTTTATACTGCCATTGGTGTTTAAATTAAGATGGCTGTGCTGGAGAAAAAGCGGGCTCTGAATCTGGGATAAAGCCGCTACCTGAGGGTGTCCCCTGCATACAGCCAACATAAATATTCACTCTGTCTTTGATGTGACTGGGATAGAAATTACAATTCTATCATTATTCAGACACAGTGTCTTTCTAGTCCATTTGTGCCCATCCTTCATTGACAGTAGTTGTTTGTTTTCCTCACATGAATTATGTTCTTTCATCCACAGACTGTAGAATCTGGCAGATTTTCACAGGCACAGTAAATGGCAAGAGTCAAATGCACAAGACTTTCCCCAGCACCCCCGGAATAAATGTACTTGCTTAGGCCGGTTTTATCTGTTCAGAGCCTTTCTCTCTAAGTTATAACATTCCAAGGCTGCCAGGCTTCTTGTTACTATACTATTTCCTGAAATAATACAGTGCTTTCAGCCTTCTGGCTTCCTCAGCTCTGGAATTGGTTGCCATATGTCAAGCAGTCAAATGCGTATATTTCCAGCAGTAATATAAATAAATCAAAAGGCAACAAGGAAGAAAAAAAGAAAAAGGAGATGTCAGTTCTTTTTTTTCTTGCCCATAGAACATCCTTCAACATTTCTCCTAGGTATTTTTAAAAGTACATAACTTAAATTGGCTGAAGTGCAGTTAATACCTGTGTTACTAGAAATCTGTGAGTAACACTGTTTCAGGCATAGGGAATAAAATCTAAAAAAATTAACCCCACTGAAATTGATTTCACTACAATAAGGACATTTAATGTCCTAACAACTGTGAAAGCATTATTACTTCATGGAATTTAAAATGGAGATGCTATTCCCTTGACTGATCCACGGGCTTTTAAACCATGTCATAGCCATCTATTAATTTCACTTAGTCGTTTTTATCTTTCTGATTATTTGCAACCTTCTGTGCACTTGCCATGGGAGATGCAACAATTGCAAGCCTACTGCTGTGTGTAGTTCCCAAGGTTCCTCAGAAGCAGTATGGGGACCCCAGGAGTCCATCTATCGCAAGCTGAAAGCCACGAAGTAGGATGGAAATACTCTCAATGATGACAAATGAATTGTCAAGAAAGACAAAAGGACAGATATCAGCAGTGTAGGAACCAGTAGCCTGATGTGAATGGGTGGTCTTTAATCCAGTGGCTCCTTCCTACCTGTACTAAGTGCCAAGATTTTCAGAAGACGATATAAAATTAACCATAAGGGTATGTTATCTGGGGGAGCTTTCCTGAATGAAACTCCTTATTTTATGCACTGAAAATAAAAATGTTCCTCTCCATTTTATTATTTGTTATTCTTTCACTGTGTGTATATATCACCAAAATAGTCTGAGCCTTCTAAATCTTTTAGAAGGTTGCTGTGCCCAAGCTAAGTAAAATTTCATGGTAAATGAGTTTCACAGTCCAGTCATGCATTTTAACAGGAGTGTTTCTTTGTGATACATATACATTTATTACCTTTCACTTTAGGGAATGTCTTCTTCATACTCTTATGTTGTGAGAAAGAAAAAAATCTCAGTGGATACATAGTTTCAGTTTGTAATGGATGTGAGATTATATATAAGGCATATTTTTAAATGTTGAATCCACATTAAATACTTCCCATCTTTCACCTGCAGCTCAGGGATAGCAAAAGTCTGTCTGAGAAAAGATTAAGCCAGAATTCCATGCTTTCAATTTCCATTCAAATCTGAAGTTACTCTATGTGGTTACTCTTCTTATGTTTTTCCAAGTATTCAAGGAAAAACAAAAGTCATAGCAAAATAAATGTTTTTAAAAAGTCCCTTAACATGAAAAAATTGAAACTCCAATGTTTAAATCTTATTATTGTATCACCCTGAGAATATTGGTTACCAATGATCCAAATGCATGTGATTTACTGAACAGAATAATAATTCGCCTTTCACTTGCAAATGTGAAATTCACGTGCCTATTCAACAACTCCATGACTGCAATTTAATAAGAATCTTCAGCTTCTGTTTAATTGGTTTTCTAAATTGTTGGAACTCATCATTTCATGAAGGGTTTAAAAAAGAGAATTAAGAATGTTAATTAAAGTGTGCCATGCAGCCATGTTGCAGCACAGTGTACATCACAGAAGAGTCGTATTTTTGTGCATCATCTCTGATCCAGACAAGTACAGGTTTGGAAAGAGGCAAATATGATCTACAGATAATGTAAAGTTAAGAGTACAGTTAGTTTCTTTAGCAGCTTAAATTCCAGACAAGAAGAATGAATGATACTTTTCCTACACTGTCCATTCAAGTTCTATATTCTACACAAGATCCCAGTGGGAACTAATGCAGGTTTGAATTAGAAAGAGGCCTGTTGAAGTGCTTGCATTAATGAATGTCTGGTGTGTGTTTTGTTATGCTTTTTAAATGATAATTTCCATGTGAGCATACAATCTGCTAGAACAGACTTTAGGAAAGTCCTTTTCCAGTGGTATTTTGGCATTAAAATAGATCCCAAAAGCACTAACAAGATTAAAGTGATGAATTTTCCCTAGAAAATTGTTGTTCATAAAAAAGTGCTTTGAGGAAGCCAATCTGTTTTGACAAACTAGGTGATAATTCTGCTTGGTTTTGTCTGTGGCTTGTCCAGAGTTATCACTTCAGCGGTTCTGATGTTTCTTTGTCAGGACAACATTCCCAAGTTTGCCACCTCTAGAGTTTCCTGGGATCTGGAGTGACTCTGAAATCCAGGCTTAGCTGCTCTTTGGTGCCTCACCCTGTAACAGGGAACCTTGGGATCACCTGAAAATCTAATACTACAGCATTTTCTAACTCAGAGTTATGAACACACCTGTGTCTGCTCCGGAATGCTTCTAGTCCCCCAAAACAATCTAGAAGAAGTCTATGAAGAAGTCTCTAAGAAGAGAAATCAGCAACATCAGACTACAAAAATTTATCCAGTTTCCCACTAGTAAGGCTCTAGTTCAGCAGTGAACTGAATTTTGCCTTTGACTTCAGTCAGTGTTGAATTTGGTCCATAGTGAACTAGAAGTCAAGTCAAGGAAGAGAAAATAGAGGTACAGTCTCTTTTATCCCTGTAAGGGATCCCTTGAAACACCTGGAACTGATTGTGAAGGAATGGTAGTATGGGCTCCTTTGGTTCCTGTGGGCTTTCAAGATTTGCTTGTCAGTCTTCATCTGAGTTACCCAAAAACTCACACAGAGATCTTTGCACTGGCAAGATTTTGAACATTTTCTTTAACAACCACAAATACTAGTGACATACACCGAAAAAAAAGGGAGAAAAAGCAGAAAAAAGGAGAAGATATCAAAAGCTGAGAAATCAGAGAACAAGATAACAGTTTGAGAGAGGTGCTGGGTTGTTATGCTGCCACAAAACAGATCAATCCATGCCTTGAAGCGAACACCCCTGTGTACATCCTTTTCAGCTGAGTTGTCTGCAAAACTTCAGTAGACCTCCTTTTGCTATCACTAATCCCTACTCTCTCTCTAGCTATTTGTAATCATATCAGAAATATTTTTCAGCTCATATTTTTAATTGCCTGCAGAGCTAGCAGTCAATAGACACACGTTGTTCAACAGCTATAGAAGTCGCACTACTCTGCTATCTGGTAAAAATAGATGTCAGGACCAGAACATGAGATATATCTACTGATGAAAAGACTTACAGACTGTGCTACAGCAAAATAAGTCATGAGACTTACAGCCTTCCAGTGCTTTCTGTGGCCCTGCTATTCTCAAGTCATACATGCAGTGAGTGGAAAGAACATATAGCCACAAGCTGTTAATTGAATTGACAGGTGAAATGCATACATCCTGTGACAACCAATGGACATGATATCCAGTACAACAAAAATGGGCCTGATAGAAATGGCTCCATCTTCATGCCACAGCTAATACCACCATATGGGTTGTCTATAAAAATTTGTCAACTATTCTTTTGAGCAGTGCTGTACCAAATTTCCTCATATTCAGCAGCTAGACCTCTGGCAACAGTATGACACACCCTGCTTCAGGTCTTCTACCTTGAAACTTCTGTTATTGAACGTACAATTTTTGGTGAGTCTGAGACATAGCCTAATCATCCTCTTCAAAAGATGAACAAAATGGGATTTTGGACTTTTGTGTTACTCAGTAGCACGTCTGTTCTCTGAGTGCTATTCTATTTTTTCAGCATGCTTCTAAAGCTATGTAAACAAGTCAGTTTTTTTTATTAAAAGCTGCAGGAAAGCCATGTACAGACTCAATGGAATCTCTAATTACCCTTTGTTATCATAAAACTCTCTCTTTTGGCCACAAAGCACCCCTGGAAGTTTGTTTCAAATGAATATCTGCTGTATTCAACAATTTTCCAGAGATGCAGGCTGCTGCCCAGGAGGGCACCTCCTCTCCTCCAGATCTGCTCTGTTGTAGCTGAAGGTAAAGCAGAGCATCCTAACATGACAGCATATTGGTAGGTCTAGAGATGTGGGCCTTTCTGAGATTCATTTGTGTGTAAGGCAGCAGATATATCTCCCTTGTTTTTTATGCATCTGGTACATATTAATATCCATTATAGTTCTAGTAGCATCTAAGAAATGAACTTGCTAGGCAGATGTTTTTGAGACGCTCCCCCTGATTTCACCTATTGTATCTCAGTGTCATGCTTCTGCAACTGCAAACACGGAGATCAGTTTAGTTTGCAGGTGCAAGAAAGAGACATTTTGTACACATTAAACTACTTAAGCTAAAGCAGAGTAGTAGAAAGAAGGTATTTCAAATATCTAGCTCTATTTGCTAGATATGACTGAATCCCCACTGAGGAAAACTTACTGTATCAAAAAGCATCAGTTCCCTAGGGATAATCAAATTCATTGTCATGGCTAGTCAATATTCCTGAACATTTAATACATTGCTTTATCTCAGTGGGGATTTTTACATTCTAAATACAAACTAGTAAAGAATTAGTGTTATCATTTTGATAATGGTACATAATTTTCTGAAGACTGAGGCCAAAGCCAAGGTTGATGCTAAGAGCAGTACAAGATTATTTTACGGAAATATTCAATATTTTCTTCTATTCAGAACGGGAGAAAAATGCTTACCCTACAAAGCTGTCCATGCTCTCTTCTAATCTTCTTTAACCTTCTAGATGTTTGTTTAGATTGTATGTATTTCCAGAAAGCCAATGCTATTGTTGATACACAAATCTGTACACTTATGTAAAACGAAATTTTATGCTTAAGAGAAAATTATGGTGCTATTTAAATCCATGGATTTTTTTTTTGTTTCTGTGAAGATTTTCCCTGATGTATTTTCTTAAAATTAAATAGTAAAAAAAAATGTAAACATTAAATAAGTGTTTAGTATTGTATTTAACTATAGTAAATAGTAAAGAATAAGTGAAATAGTAAAATAGTTCCAGTGATGACAGAAATACTTATGTTAAGAAAAGAGTAAGCTACATTCTTAACCCTCCATCTTTCTCTGTGTTTCTCTGTGTGCACACACAAACACATTTGAGACAGGGAAAAGAAAGGCTGATCCAGCTACTAGAATACAGAATATCATTACAGAAGCATAATGGCATTTTTTTCCTCATACCAGTTTATTTCATGATCTGACGAATTCCTCTTGACTGCAAATGTTAGGCTGGGCTCCTCTTGAACAATTTTATTTCACAATATTTGAACCAGCACTGGGAGGAAGAAGAAATGGCATTTATAACAAAGACCATAGCTGAGAAAACTCTTTGAGAGTACAAACAAAGCTCCAAGGAATAATGACTGCTCCTCTCAGAAGTCTAAAAATGTCATCAGTTACAGCTGTTGTAAAATAAGGTACAGGCAAGGTGGTTTGATCCTGTAACAAGGGTGAAAAGGAACTGATTGAAACTAACATAAAAGTAACTATTTAATGCTTTGATTGAGATTTAATGTTTTCCAAGAATCTGTGATAAAGCCACTGAAAATCCATTAAGAGTCAGTTGTTATAAATTATGACATAAAAACAAGGAGGAAAAGAAGGAAGATTGAAAGATATAATTAGAGCATCACTAGTGATGGCAAAACACTTTGGGTAACATGCTATAATTGATGTTGACACCGAAATTAATTGTTCAGGCATTGTATGCTACTAGAAGAGAAAATTTCAGTCATCCTAGAGATGTACTGAAAGAAAATCAGGCAACACTGTCCACAGCTGATAACAAAATACTTAAAAACTCTGAACAGTGTTTGT
Organism: Numida meleagris; assembly: GCF_002078875.1. NCBI lineage: Eukaryota > Metazoa > Chordata > Aves > Galliformes > Numididae > Numida > Numida meleagris. The sequence continues at coordinate 99,898,984 of NC_034410.1, forward strand.
TTGATAATATTTTCATCTCCCACTTATTTGGTTCCTTTAAATCCTAAAGTTCTTTCTTGGCTCATGGGGCATAATTAAATGCATTAAAGGCATAAAGGCAAAAACGTTTAGCATGTGATTAGAGCTCTTAGTGAAAGAGTCTTCTTATGCATTTAAATTTATATACATACTTAAATGCTTTGCTGGCTTCAAGCCATAGAGCAAGTTAATGTGGTCAGAAAACCAATCCATTGAAACTATTGACTTGTTAATTTTTCTTTTAAGCAGAAAAAAGTTGGCAGCTGATACAAAATTCACCCCAAGCTCCTCAGGCTGCAGAGGCTAAAGGAAACAATACGCATTTTTGGAAATTAGTTTGACATTGTAAAAGTTCACCTTGACAAACTGGGAGCCAATTAGACGTGTGGCAGTAGACAGTTACATGAAGAGGCAGACCAAACTGGGTGTTTCTGAAAAGAGCAAACTCGATGGGTAGAATCTAAAAATGATATTCTTCATGATGGTACTACATTCAAGGAAAAACATACAGTACACATTTTGGTGCAAAAGCAAATATATAAGAACTCAGAAGGGGCAGTCCAATTTTGGCCAAAGAAATGATTGAAGAGTGACAAACTTTTGATGAAGGTGAATCACAAGATAAAATGGAAAGAGAACAAACATTGGAATAATATTTTATTTTAAACCCGGTGATATATTCCAGCAGAGTTTAAATTATTCCCCTAGTAGATAAAATTTCTAACATTACAAAGAACAATGTATGGATCCAATCACAAAATGACAGTACAGCTTTATGAGGTTCTGTGTCTTCTGAGAAGGCAGTTTTGTGCTTTGTGCTTCTATGATGAAGTAATGGCATCAGTGGACAAAAGAAGGGTAAGTGATGCCATCCACCTGGATTTGTGCAAGGACTTCGACATCATGCCACACCACATCCTTATCTCTAATCTAGAGAGAGATGGATTTGAAGGATGGACTACTTGGTGGATAAAGGATCTGTTGGGTATTGTTGTTAGTGGCCCTATGTCCAGGTGGATGTTGGTCATGAGTGATGTCCCCCAAGGGTCAGTCTTGGAAACAGCACTCTTCAGCATCTTTATCATTGACACAGACAGTGGGATTGAGTGTACCCTCATCAGGTTTGCAAGTAACACCAGGCTGAGTGGTGTCATTGACACAATAGAAGGAAGGGATTCCATTGAGAGGGACCTGGACAGGCTTGAAAAGTGGGCCCACATGAAACTAATGAGGTTCAAACTGGTGGACAAAAAGCTGGACATGAGCCAGCAGTGTGCACTTGCAGCCCAGGAGGCCAACTGTATCCTGGGCTGCATCAGAAGAGGGATGGGCAGCAGGGAGAGGGAGGTGATTGTCCCTTTCTACTCTGCCTCCGTGAGGCCCCATCCAGAGTACTGCGTCCAGGCCTGGGGCCCTCAGCACAAGAGGGATGTGGAGCTTGCTGGAGCAGGTCTATGGACCATGGAGACAATCAGAGGGCTGGAGCACCTTTCTTACAAAGACAGGCCGAGAGAGCTGGGCTTGTTCAACCTGAAGAAAAGAAGACTCTGGAGAGACTTCATTGCAGTCTTCCAGTACCTGAAGGTAGCTTATAAGCAAAAAGGGGAGGAACTTTTACACAGTCTGATAGTGTTAGGACAAAGTGGAATGATTTTAAACTAAAGGAGGTGAGATTTAGGTTTAATATTAGGTGGAAATTATTTACTCAGAGAGTGGTGAGGCACTGGCACAGGCTGCCCAGAGAAGCTGTGGATGCCCCATTCCAGGAGGCGATCAGGGCAAGGTTGGATGGGGCCCTGGGCAGCCTGATCTGTTGGGTGGGTGGCTACACTGTCCACATCAGGGGGCTGGAATTGGATGATCTTTAAGGTCCCCTCCAATCTAAGCCATTCTGTGATTCTATGGTTCTATGATTTAAGATGGAGTTTTCTCATACCTCCATTCTATCTCATTGTGTGCCTCATCAGTTAATATATTGAACAACGCTGGCCCCAGTATTAATGTCTGAAGTACATTGCCTATTACTAGCCATCAGCTGGATGTGGTACACTTTGTACTTGATTTTCAGCCCAACTAACATTCTCTCCAGCCCAAGTTTTCTTATGTTCCTGCTGAGGAAGCTGTTAGAGACAATGTCAACAGTAATACAAATGTCAGGAACGTTATGTTCACCACTCTCACCTTGTCCACAATACCAGACATTTCATTGTAGATGGCTATCAAGCTGACCAACCATGACTTGCCTGTGGTAAATTTGCCCTGACTGTCTCTGATCTGTGTTTGTAGGGTGGGGAGTAGTTTTCTGGATCCTTCTTGCTTTTCTTAAAAATGGACATATTATTGTCTTTCCTCCAGTTGCCTAAACCTCATACAATGCTCATTTTTCCAATGATGTCAGCACACTGGCATCTCTTTCAGCGCTCTTGGTTGTATCCAAATTGGCTCCAGAGATATGAATACATCCATCCTTCTTACACTGTCCCTAACTTGTTGCCCTCCACTGCTGGCTACCACAATGCTTCATATACTGCTTTATGAGATGTTTTTTAGAAGGCTTTGGCTGTTAAGACTAAGGCAAAATAGGCATTAAATCTTTTAGCATCAGACAACATGAGGTTATTTTTTCCCATTTGTCAGTGGACCAGTATCTTCAATTGTTTTTGATCTGAGCAAGCCTGTGGAATCTCTTCCTCTAAATGTTTCTAACTATTTTTAGCTTCATCTGGGCACTGGCCTTTCTGATATTATCCCTAAGTGCTGGAACAATGCTTTTACATCCTCCTTTGTTGCTTGTCCTTATTTCCACTTCTTGTAAGTTCTTTTTTTCTGTATCTTAATTCATGGAGGGTCTCTGTGCTCAGCCAACTGGACCTTTCACTGAAATTCCCAGTTGTCCTCAGCAAAAGGATAGTTTGTTCCTGAGCTCTCAGTAAGTTTACAAAAACCACCATGCTCTCCAAGGCACTTTGGATATACCTCCAAGTAGCCTTTCATATCTACTTTCCAGGGAATTCTCAGAAATTTCCTAACAAATTGAAAATTTGCAAAGTCCAAGTCCTAACTCCGGAACTCTCCTTCCCAGGTATTTCCTGGATACTGGAGTTGCTCATTTTGTACTCACTACAACCCAAACTGTTTTCCACATTCACCAGCAGTACTTCCTTGTCTGCAAGCTGCAGATCAAATACATCCTTAATACTGCCAGCATTTATATGACAAAATTGTTACCAGTGTAATCTGGGAACTTCCTGGACAAAAAGTATCAAATCTTTTCTTCTTAAATTTTGAAAAATTTTATCTTTCACCTTTCTTCATCACATTTAAAATTGATTGATTGATTTTTTAAATTACAGGTAACGACACGTGATGTATTGGAGTTACAAACAGCTGAAGCAGCAAACTCTAACTGTAACATTTTTCTTTTTTTTTTTTGGTTTGAAAAAGTCATTCCAGTCTTGGAGGATCTGAAGTCAACAACAAAATCCTGGGAGTCAGTGAGCTTGCTGATATTTCAAAATTCCTGCTGTCTCTGTTTACAGGCTTACTATTACATATTGTTCAGCTTAGGTGAGATATTCAGGACTGCATTCAACACAAGTAAAGTCGATTCTTGCCACAGGGAGAATTAATCATAAAGAAACACAAAGATAAAATAAGATGCCCTGAGAAAGCTTGAGGAAGGAGCTAATGCAGAGGTTTATGTAGCTTTATTTTTCCTTTTCTGTCTTCAGTTTTCTTAATCCATCTCTCAGAATTGGCATGAAAACACTGGCATGTTGATGCTCAGGCATGGTTCATGATCATTGCAGTCATGGAAAGCAGTGAGTTTTGGGAGGAGGAATATGAATTAAAAAAAAGTTGTGATGTCGTGAAAATGAAAGCAAGATCAGTAACACGCAAAAAACTTGGGCAAAAAAATGAAGGAAATTCTTGCAATAAGAATAATAATACAGTTGAGATGAGGAAAACCTTTTTATTTTTTTTCAGCATAATCAGGTAGCTGTTTGTATGCCAGACTAGGTAAGTGCCAGAAAACAACATACAGATCTGAGAAGTGCAGTGGAACGACCTGCTACAGATCCACACCAGCACTGGGTGAGCCACTGTAGCTGTTTGACACATGGACAATAAGCCAGTGGGCTGGACTGGGTTGACTAACTCCATCTTTGAGCTAACCAACTCAGAGTGCTATGCTCCTGTGGCCTTACTTCTTACATGTTTCTAAAGCTATGTAAGTTGTATATGACAGCACTGTACACTGCAGTTATACCATGGGAGGTTTGGGTTAGAAACACTTCTAGGGGTGCAGGATTCTGGTGGATAGTGCTCTTTCTGGAGACAGATCTGCTAAGAAAGAATGGAGTGGTACTGTTGATTAGTGATGGCCTATTATCAAACCTAAAAAAAAAAAAAAAAAAAAAAAAAAAAATTCTGATTCAGCAATGTCCAAAAATTGTTTTGCCTCTTTTCCCTTTTGGACCTTTTAATGACAGTGTTTATGTCATTTGAATTTTTTTTTTTTTTTTTGGTGAAAATCAGGCCAAAGAGTAAAAGCACTGACAATTCAATATCTTTTAATGCTCCTGCACCAGAATAATTCAGAAATCAGGCTGCACAGTGTTTGAATATTCATTCTAATATGACATAGAAAAGGAATTTTCAAGTATTGAATTCTTATGAAATATCGTATCTTTTTCTCCAGTAGGTTTCATTCTAACCTTATCCAAGAAGGGAAGGCATGTGACACTCGATTGAAAGCATCTCAGCCATTTTCTATGAATCCTTTTCTGAAATGAAGAAAACCATTTTCTGTCAACTCTGCCCTTTTTCTGAAGAACATAGCTCTCTAGATACTACCATAAGCAGATGGCACAGGTAGAGTAAATTCTACAGCGTTCTTGTGTAAATGGTGTGCAGCTTGCAGGGCTTGTCAGGTTTCTCTTTTTGTTCCCACCTTTAAAGGTCATTTTTACATGTCAAAAAATTTATGATGTCATCTGAATGAGTTCATCTGAGTTTACCTGCTTAGGAAGAAAATAGTGCTACTTTTAATTAATTCAGAAAAAATACCATATTGATCTGCAGCTCGTTTTAAAGTAGCATCAGAGCAGATGTACCCCTCATTGTAAGCAGCTTTCATTAAATTGTCACTTTTGTCTCTTAGACTGGAAAGCTAATATAGCATCCACTCATTTCAACAGGGACTTGCATTTGCTTTCAGACTACTTTCCTGTACTCTCTGCAGATGAAGCTGCAGCCCTCTGAAATCATTAACTCACATTTTAGGATTAAGTACTATAAAATACAGGGAGATTGTACCGCCTGCAAAAAAAGCAGACTGGAGTCAATTGACTTTGAAACTTCTCTCTTTGTAGAAATGATGGCCCTTCTGATAGTAAAAAGTGGTCTAGTTCAATTATCATGTTAAGGCTTTACCTATTTACATTAGCTGAAGTTTTACCTCTACCCAAGTAGTTTAGTGCTGTCAAGCATTTATCAACAGTCGCTTTCCATATTAGCCATTCCTCTGAATAAAGGAAAACAGTTAAACCAAAAAAGTGTTACCTGTCAGTGGAAGCATGAGAAAAATACATACCCACACACCTCAGTGTTTCACATCTCCACTTTTCAGCAAGATAAATCAGTTCATGATTTCTTGTCTCATTGTATTCCCAGCCTTAAAGAGAATGTCTGAAAAAGTCAGGACAACAAAGGGACAAGGGGTATTTATCTGCTGGGTCAAGGAATCTCTTTTTCCCTGGGCTAGACAAAACACATGTAAGAAATCACTGATACTTACCTGAATGAGGTTCACATGGGATAATTTCCAGTCTCTTTCATATTTTCCATCCCTTTTAAGGCATATGAGTGTCAAAGCAAAAACACATACACACATACTCACAAAAACTGCACTGAAGGCATTATTTCTCTTTTCCACTGTAATAAAGCAGCAATGCTGTTCATATTGGTGTTATACATCCCTAAAGAGGCCATCTTCTATAGCTGAAACCAGGGAAAGATTATTCAAAAAGAAAATCAGCAATAACGTCTTCCTCCAAACCTCAAGTAGCTGTTTTACCAACTGCTGTCACAGGAGGCACCACAACCAAAACTATTTCAGCACAATGACAGCAATTACTTTCCTCTTTCTCTCCTTATTTACTCTTGTAAAGGACTCATTACGGTGAAGAATGACAACGTTTCTGTATTGAGCCTTTTTGATTACCTTCCTTCTCGACCTGAATTTATTGCTCGTGACCTTTAGAACTATCAATTCAGTATTTCCCTTTAGTCATTTGAGCTTGTGTTTGATTGAGGCATCCTTTCAGCCATGAATGCGCTAGTGCAGTGTCCTGGTGTGATTCCTATGTTGGGGGACTTAGTTTAAAAATTCCGACACTGTAGAACTATCCAATCCAAAATTCAGAACAGACTTTTAGTTCTGTGGGATATTTATTAGCTTAGCTTGTGAAGAAGGAGTTTTAATAAGATGCTTTCCCCCCTTTGCATTGTCATTCTCTTTTTCTCCCCCATGAACTATTTGAAGAAGGGGTAGATCCTTCAAATGAGAGTAGCAGGGTGAAAGTATTAAAGGGTTGTCAGGCTCCAGTATGAAAATTTAAGCTTGTTGATTTGAAGATAAAATGACAGTGCCTTGTTAATTAAAACTCACAGGATAAGCCTGCCTTTTTTAATCTGAATGTGTCTCAGGGTGATTTTCTTTGCATCTCTTTCCTTTTCTCCACCCTAAGGAAAATGAACATCTTGCTATGTTACAGACCTCATCCAGATTTCAGAAAAGTCAGTGGTTTTCACTCATTTCCTATTTGCCATATCCTTATTTAGTGAAAAATGAAAGTGAGGTGAGACAAAAGTGTGAAGATGAATTAGTGATGCCACTGCCCAATGATGATGTTAACATAATAGGCTATGATCATGTTGATCAATGACAGCCCATTCCTGTGAAGGTATAAGCACTATTTTTGTAAGAAAACACCTTTCTCCAATATGTGGATGCTTAAAATCTTTATATCATTTTTCTTTCACTGATAATTTTTCAGGGTAATCTCTTGTCTAGAAAATGTTACATTTATCACTTCTATATTTCATCAGCATGGAAAATGTATTCATTTTTTTTTCCTACAGAACTTGTTGTTATGTTGATGTGACCTTACCAAAAGGTTTGAGATCTTCGAGCTGGTAAACATGTTCAAGTTTTTTAAGAATGTTCTGAAAGCCTGAATTTGATAGTTTGCCTAATATTTAGAAATGCCATGGGGCCTAATCCTATTTGAGCCCTGAACAGTAGACAGATCAATAAATACACAGTCACATAACTTTGATATTTTACTGTACTTGGTACCACAATAAATTACACAACACCATAAAAACAACTTTAAATTTAATACTAAAATTCAATGAAAGGCAGGTTGAATTTCAGGAAAACAAGAGAGTTTACATTCTTGGGCAGAAGGCTAATGTAATATTCAGAAAGAAAGAGATTTAGCTTCTGTTGCCCACATGCACCTATAAATGGGTACAAAGACAAACATGGAAATGAGTATTACTTGTTTATTACTTATCTGAGAACATGGGTATTTGAAGCAGAGGCCCAGAAAATAATTACAAACTGTGAATTTTAGTTCCAGGGAATGTGTTCCCTAAATTTCAGTGTTCTTGGGCTGCTTGAGTGACATGTGACTCTTGACTGCTAACTTCCAGATGCAGTGACAGCTTCCTTTACCTGCAAAACTGCCCATTACTTCCTTCTGAGCTGAAATCACCACCTAACCCTGCACAGTTGTTTCATTCCCCATTTCTTTCCTTCTTAAAGCAGCTGATGGAACTCCACACCTCATAGTACTTGGCATTAATTAAACAGAGACATTTTCAAGGAAGACCAATGCCATTCAGAGGAAGTTCATATTTTTTCCCTCAGTATTCTGAAATCAGTAGAGAAATTCAGATTCCTTTTTTTTTTTTTCCTGGGTTTCAATAAATTCAAACCTTCATTTATAGTATTTATTGCCATCTGCTGTTATGCAGTTCATAACTTATTGCTGAAGTGCAGTTTATTCTGAAAAGGAGAATATTGTCCTTTCACAGCACAAATCACAGCTATAGTATTATCAGAACCTGGTTCCTTGGGTTACTTTCCAGTGCAAGAAAATAAACATCTTAGCTATTGGCTGCTGAATTAGATATCTTGTTCCTCCTACTGCATGTATTTGCCTCTCCAGTAAATGCTACCCCATTGGAAAGAACAAATTTAGGTGTATCCCTGTGTCCAAACAGAGCCATAAGGACAGCTAGTAATTTGGTAATGTACTTGACAAGATGACCTTTCTGGTTCACCAGTTATTTTTCCCATTACTCTGTTCATTTTACACTTCTCAATCCTGAGACATGGGTTTCTCCTGGAGAAAGAGTGCTGGGAACCAGCACTAGTTGTCTGAACATCCAGCAGCTTCCCTTCTTTCCTAAATTTTTGCAGAATGAGCTAGCTTTTAACAGAAAGGCACAGTATTTTCCTCCAGCCAGCCTGTCTGAAGCTGGTAGATAGCATATTCAGGGCAGGTTCAACTAAATCTTGTGCGAAAACAGAGGGAGGGGATACAGACTTTTCCACAGTAGTAACTATTGAAAGGACAGCAGTTTGATGAAAGCAGGTCAGTGTACTCTATAGGAGACTAGTCTTTAACAAATCTAAGATTGGCTTTAGTGCACTGCTGTGGAACTGCCTGGGCATTGATTGGCAGGTGGTGAGACATTGCTTTGTGCAATCACTTGTTTTGTAAATAAATATATACGTATATTATTGTCATTACTATTATTTCTCTCTTCCTTTTCTTAGTAAACAGGTTTATCTCAACCTATGAGTTCTACTTTTTTTTCCCCGATTCTCTTCCCCATCCCACTGGGAGATTGGGAGTGGTGAGCAAAAGTCAGCCAACTTGCCAGGTAAAACCACAACAGAAAGACCAGAAGTTATCATGGGAATGTGTATAAATGAGTTAGGGTACTGATGCTTATTTTACTCTGCTTTGTTTCTCCACCTCCTTAATGCTCAACAGTCCTTCCTTCACTTGGCAGTACGATTATACTGTTCACACAGTACTTTGCCTTCTAGAAGAAACATTCTAATCCATTTATGATAATGCATACTAAAATGTTCTTATGTTATGTGTGTGTTTCTGATTGGACCAGAAAGGCTTTTTTTTTTTTTTTTTTTTTTTTAGCAGTGTAAACAATATTTCACTGTTGGTTCTCCATATCTATCTGCTTTATACAGCTTAGGTCCACAGTATCTGAATGCTCCCTTTGGCTTTCTGTAATTCTGGTGTCTGGACTTTTGCTACAGGATCAAAGTTGCTGTGGCTTCTTAACATGAGATAGTTACCTGGGGCATATTCCTCTCTCAAATAAAATTAATTCAGGAAATGCTGATGGGTTAAATTTTCATAATCAAAATGACTCTTGATTGGTCATAACTTCATACCCATCAAACTAATCTGCTTTCATGTAGACAGCACAATACCACCATGTTGGCAAAAAAATCCCTTGTGTGCTTTGGTCAGTTTACAAGAAATGTGTTTGTCAAGCACCTGTTGGGTCACACAGGTATTTTTGGCAGCACATAGTAATAAGAAAGGTATTCTCATCTTGAAATCCTCATAGCTTTTAATGCGTTCATCATCCCACCTCTGTGAGGAAGGGAGTTACCACTGTTCACATTTGAGGTGAAAAGGGAGAGTAAATGACCTACACAAGGGTCTCAGATAAAGCCAGTGGCAGAGATAAGAAAATACATTCTAGTCCTCTGTTGATGCTTTATCCATTGGAGTGTTTATCTTGTCAAACAGACAAGCATTCCCGATAAACATGCTTCCAAGGCACTAAAGCTAAACACAGATGTCTTGCACTACATATGTTATTTATGTCTGATGCTCGGTGTGTAAGAGCTGTAGGTAAAATATCCTCTGTACAGCTCAGCTATACAAACACGGGCAATCTGCTAACAAGGGCTTTCTCCTGCTACATTACAGTGAAGGCTACAAATCCCTTCCCATATTGAACTCTGAAGCCTCCTAGATACCAGATTCCTCTTGTCAGGAAGAGTCCTTTGAAGGTGCAGTGAATATACTTATAAGAACTCTTTTACTTTGCTCTCTTCCCTTGCATCAAACTGAAGAATGAAAAAGCTGGAGGTATAGGTCTGGTAGCCTGCTCTGGGCTTGGACATCCCAGTAACATGAAAAATGAATGCTCTGAGTAATGGAGCACATGGGTTTAGGTTTATGCAGCACCAAAATAAGGTAAAATAAAATCGGGTTTAATATGGGGGATGAAAACCTGGCAGAATTTGACTGAAAAATTCCGTCAAACTGAAGTTTGTCTTATAGGAACTTCCAGTGTTTGCATATGAATGTTGGGTAGCTTTGTGAATGGCCCTAAATGAGAAACAGAGAGGACAGTTATGAACTGCAGTTCATAGCTTAGTACATAGATTAGTATTCCTTGAAGAACATCTGAACTTTATTCAGAATCAGTGTTCTCAGCACATTAGAACATTGTTCTTCTGACTTCCCCTTGGTGTCCAGCAGTGATTTGACTTCCTGGCCCATAGAATGAGGTGAGAGTGTAGGTAGCCTGAAGGACAGTATAGTGCTTGCATCCATACACTACTGTGAATGGTATGAAAATGAGGTAATGAAGTGGTACTGCAAGAAGAAACCAGGTGGTGAGAATGCTCTCACAGTAGTATGGTCAGGCATGGGGTCTTTTGTTAGCAACAGCTGTCTCACAGCAGCTGAGTTCAAAGTATATGCTTGTCAGTTTGAGTTTGTGACAGTAGCTGTGTTCCTGTCACCTACAGTCTACTGAAATGCTACTGGCAGGCACCATGAGAGACAGAAATCCACAGAAACACAGCCTGTAAGAATCATGCATTTTCATTACCTTTCTGAGCTGTTACCTTACAGAGGGGGCCACATAATCCAAACATGCTCCAGACCTAAAAACAACAAAACACTGGTTTGTTTCAATTTCAACAAGTCTGTCACACATCAGGAATGTCATTGGAAAGCGTAATATCTCCTCAACGAGACCTAGAAGCTACCTGTATATGTAGTCTGATATTAAAAAAGAGATTGAGAAGGCTAATGGCCCTCAGTTGCCTCTTTCTTTTGTGCCCTGCTGAAAGCCAGCACAGCGGGGAGAGGCAGTGGTGCAAGAGGCTGGGATGGGCTGTTCTGGTAGGAACATCTGCATTTGGCTCTGATGATACAGCTGAGGTCTTCTGCCCCCTTGGACACTGTCAGAACTCGTTATCACTCTATGGGGGACACACTGAGCTGGCAGAATTTTATTACGAGAAATTGAATTACCCATCATGCAGAGGTCCTGAAGCCCTCCGCAAATTACTGCTTCGTGTTCAATAGGAACCTCAAATTGACACCAACCCAAGTAAGCTTTTCCTTGGGGGCAGATTGTGTTGGGGGTCCATGGCAGTCTTCATCATCATAAACACCCACTACATTCACATCTGTGGAGGGAGCAGGAGCTGTGTGTTCAGCCAAAACAACATTCACTGGCGGAGGAGGAGGAGGAGAACTTTTTCAAGCTTTCGTGCCAGTCCACTTCTAATGTGTAGCCAGTAAAGAGAGACTGACATGCTTCTGGAAATCATGCCAGCTTGGTCTTTTGATCTCTAAAATCTGCAAATTTCAACAGTTGCATACTCATATCAGCTTTGTACCTATGCACTACCCTCAGGGTCTCGAGAAACACTGCAGAGGACTGCCCTTGCTTGTACCAGCTTCTTGACGTCTCCAGGAAATGGCATCCAGCAAATATTAGGATCACAAAACAGTAATCTAGGGGAACCTTGATAATCTATTTTCCCTTGAAGCTCTTCCAGAGAATGGAGTTCAGAAGGGCTGTGTCAGCCTTGTGCTAGAACTCTGCATAGGGGGCACATTGCTATTATGTTTATGAGCCTCATTTGTGGAGCAGTATGATATTGTGCTATTTGCTGTTATAAACACTGGGCAAAAGAGGATTCCTGTCTAAAGAGCTGAAACTTATTATAAGCACAGTGCAAAGCTCAGGCAAAGCCAGCACATCTCCCATCTCCTATCATTTTTCCAAATGTTTGCTGAAAACAAATTAACTTGCACTAGAAGGGTCAAAGTTCATTTTAGTAAATGCCTTTTTTCACACCTGTTTTCAGCCAGCCAGATTTTTGGCTGTAAAACTGACTAAAAATTAATGACGGTTATTGTTATTGAGAGAAAAAAAGAGTTGGTCTAGGTATAAAATTCTCATGTTGTATGTCATATGACTTCATCATCACTAATCCATTGAAAGGGAGGACCATGTGCGGGAAGAACGCAAACCGGAATTTCTGTATGCTATATACATCTGTTCTGGGCAAGCTTCCACAAAACTGTTGCTGCTACTCCTCCAGTAATTAAAAAAATTAATGTTGCTGAATTGTGGTAATTTTAAGACTGTTTTTTTTTTGCTTGTTTGATGAAGAAAGCAAAAGTGAAGAAGTTTTACCAAAATTAGTTACCATAGCAATGAATAGGAGTGCATCTTTCGAGACACTCAGCTCCTAAAAAACAATTCATCTGCTTTTATTTACTGTTAAACACCAAAGAGAAAATATTTGCTATCTTTTGTTGCTTGTCTTTCTGCTGGAACAGAGTTTATACACCTGGAACCTTTATTATAAAATTGTTTCTAAATAATCAACAGAAAGATGCAGATGAAGATTTGAGGAGCTTTTATTATGCAAATTTTATGAATAATAATAAGTCCAGGGTATTTTTTTTATAGCAGCAGTTAAACCTAAAAATGACAGAAGCAGAATTATATCACATAGTCACTAAATTATAATATGGCCTCTTTAATTACAACATTAATAACAGAAGCACACCCAACAGTGGAGCAGACCTCCAATTACTTACTGTGTGTCAGGTGCAGTTACCACACAAAGAAAATGGAGAGAACAGAATATCCTAGAAAATAGATTCTTTGCAAGGCCATGTATTGCAAAGGGAACGTCCTACACCATAATATACCACAGTCCCATTGCAATATGATAACTTGCTCCTTGACTTTTTTAATCAGTCTGCTGTATTCCTAGGCAACACACTCTCTCTTGAGAGCTATGAATATGGAGGATAAAAAAGGATATTTTACTGAGCTGTTTTGCCTTCAAGGTTTGCTTTTGATTAATGACATAACTGCATTTCTTCAAAGGATGCTATGTAAATAAGATTTGCCTTCTGACATGATGAAGTGGAGAAGGATTTAAATAATTTTAAAAATCTCTGTCATTGCTGACTTTTCACTGCTTTGGCTTTGTGGAAAATGTCCAGCTGTAATCTTAGGAAATACTTGGAGTGATCAATAGCAGTCAGGGACCTTGAAAAATAATGAAGAAAGCAGCAAAATACCTAGCTTTTTTTAGAAAATTGATTGGATGCACTCATGAGACTGGAGTCACTAATAAGAGAGAGAGTCTTTCATCAGTCAGTCAGTCATTAGGTTCCTATAAAAGTTTAGTGCCTTATTTGCACCCGAATACATGTGGTTGACATACTTGAGGCTAACCCTTCTGACTTTAGAAACAAAGGAACATTTGTTTAATGTGCAAGAAGCAGTGTTAAATGAAAATTGCCTCTAACATCACTCTTTTATTGAAAATTTGGGTACTTCTTATATTACATGAAAAAATCTCATGCAATTTTTCCTAATTCTTTCCAGCAGAGAAATGGCAGGAAAAATATTTCATATATCGCTGTCCCGATTTTCCATATTTTTTTAATGTTTAGAATAATTTTATTGACCTCGTTTCAGCTGGAAAGTTTTAATTCCATGCCAATTAGAATAAGTCCTTATTTTCAGCTTAGTTCTCCTTCATCCCACTCCATGTCAATGGGTGAAAGAAACAGAGAAGCCACATTTTCCTCCTAGTTAAAGAAATAAATTTTATTTTCTGAGGAAAACCAGTTCATTTTATGAGGAAAAGCAGTTTTGTGCCAAAATTTTGGACTGTCCCTTGTACTGAGTTTTACCCTTTCTTCAAGGTTTTATGTGAGCAGCATTACATCCTATGTTCTGTTGTATATATGCATGTAACATTTTACTTCAAAATGTGTGGCTGTTGCACTAATGCTTGATAATCACATGCAATAGCAACTTTCAGAATTTGCTTAAAACCAGGAGAGATGTGCTTTTTAACGTACGTGGGGTGCTCCAAAAGTACTGCCTTCTACGTATTTCCATGGAAATTGCAACAGCTACAAAGAGCATGATAACACTCTTTGATATGAGCAAATTCTCAGCTACAAAACAGTATTTTTTCAGCATAGTCACTGCCATTAGCTATGCATTTTTACCAGTGATGAACAGGAGCTTGTATGCCACACCTGCAGATATCTGCACCAGTGGAGGTGACTCATTACTGTCAGTGCTGCTCAAACATACCACACACCTCTCACTGTGCTCACATCCACTAGTTGGTCTCCAGAAACATTCAGTGTCAATTAATGTCAATGGATGAAATTTTTTCCACATGGAGGAATTCAGTGACACACCTTTACTTTTCCTTTACTCTTCCATGTCAGACGCCATTCTGTCAGACTGCCCCTCTGCTGCCATCTGTCACATGGCAACAAAATGTAATGGAATATTGGTGGGAAGGTTCAGCCTCTACTGCCATAACACCAACATCCGCCTCTGATGTCATGGGACAACTTCATAAAATAGGAGGCATTGCTTTTGGAGCAGCCTTTGTTGCTGGATTTTGAATGACTCAAAATGCTTCCTATAAGACTCTACTTTCCCTTGTTGCTAGAAAAATAGTATTTCAGATGTAGCATAGTTGTTTTCTATTGATCTTAATCTTTCCACATTTGCTTACTATTAATAAGGTACTATTAGCACCATAGACTTTCTTGTTGTTTGACCATTAGAGAATAGAGATACACTTACAAGAGCCCAGTTGCCCAAAGAGCAATATGGAGTTCCTCTTCATTTGTTTTCACTCTAAACCATAGCTCTTGTTTTGTACTCACTCAGGGAAATGTACGTTACAAACATGCCACCATATTTATGGCATTGTGTATATTATTACAACAGTGGAAAACATGTTTTTCATCTGTAACACAGGTAATACTGCATCCACTGTGCCTACAAAAGCTCATACTGAAACTTTAGATTGCCAGTACTGTCGGGCTGATGTTAGAGTAATACAAAATACTACCTCTTCCTCCAGTGTAAGCTAAACTGAGACTGAAAGTGAACAAGCCATATATTCTTCAGATCAAATTAAACACCATATTGATTGTTTTCTTTTTCTATATGTCAGTGCTGTGCTTTCGCATATATCTCTAAGTCCCAAATGATCAGGAGCAAACACAGCTAAGAGAAGTGTAGAGTTAAACCCTGGGAGCCTTGCCTCTCCCAGCACATATTGACAGGACACGACTTTTGCTGTTGCACACGTCCGAGTGAACACTGATTTTGAAGCCTTATCCCCCAGTGGGTTCCTCTCGGCCACTGAACAGAAGCCTTTGTTTTTACCAGCAGGACTCTGTCCCCTGGTAACTGTGCTAATGAGGAGTGGCAGAGGAAGGAGCACAGCTTAGAGGAAGATTCTCAAGTGGGGGCGAACCTACTGGATTCTACAGTTAAGGATAAATGTTGTCCCTTTCTTTCCTGTTTTCTTCACTTATCTGCTTTCCAGAGTCCAGGCCAAAGGCTGCAAGGCAGGAGGTTTGAGGCGGCTTTAGGGCACCTGGACACAAAACCTAACTTGATCCATTTAGTTTGGTAGAACTGAAGCAAATAATCTATAGGTACAGTAATTCTTTACTATAGGTACAGTAATTCTTTACTATAGGTACATAGTAAAGAATTATATGGAAACAAGCTAGTAATCTATAAATAGCAAGATATAGTAATTACAACAGAATCTAATGAGGGAGGTTGAATGGGGCCAAAGAATGAGCTGAAAAAGTTAGAACAACATAAAAATAAAAACTTCAATTTCCTTGCTAGAAAGAGGAAAAGTTGCAAAAGCTGCTTTTGGAAGCAAGTAAAAGCTTTCAGGTTGATCAGAGAGGAACAACAGGGATACAGATCTGATGGTTTGTGTTGTGTTTCAGAGTGGTGAATGGAAAAAAAAGATGTTTCTTGATTTTATTTCAGGATGCTCCAACACAACTGTCAGCAAAGGCCCCATACAGTCTGAAGTGGGTAAATAAAAACAATGATAATCAAGTTGTCAGTGCTTTTTGTCTGGATCTAGGAAAGTGTGCTGAGCCAGGACAGTCCAGTTCATGAATGTGGTGCTTGCCAGGAATCACTACTTTATCAGAGTCCTTCTAAATACCAACCTCCTATCGTCTTCTTTGAGCATTGGAATGGTGGAATTCAGATGGTGGCCAAGTAGGGTGTAGCTCAAAAAAATGAACCAAGGTACCTTCAAGGACAGTATGTCAGAATAAAATTTATTTTTTCTCTTGTAAAGATTTCTGCTTGTTCTGAGCTTATCTGTGGTACGATTTCTTGCATGACTGCACTACTTGATTTAATTAATAAAGAGGTGTTATAAGCAGTGTCAGAACTGCCCACTGCCTCTGCAGCTCTGTGCTGAGGTCCCATACCAGCAGCATTGCTGTGTCCTGATGTCTGCAGATGTACTGCTCGCAAACCAGCTAATAGTGAACTGCCAGCAGCCAGCCAAAATGCACCAATAGGTCGAGCAGTGACCATGTGAGAACCATGCGAGAACCACATGAGGTGTCCTATTGTAGGGCACATGCTTTAGCAGGGGGGTTGCACTTAATGATCTCTTGAGGTCCCTTCTAACCTCTGTGATTCTCTGATTCTGAAAATTCTCTCTGCCTCTTGGAAGAGTTGATATATATGATGTGGATATGCTTCCTCCAAAGAATATATGAAAATATGAATTTTTCTCATTATACCTTACATATTTATTGTTTTCATCAACTGGCAATAGTAAAAAAAAGACCCATTAAATCAAACTGGAAGTGTATCTTTTAGTCTTGCTGCTTTATACTTCTCTACGTATGAAGGATGTCACAAGGATTATTTTATTGTTTTTAAATTATTATTTTTTGGTTCTGTGCTGGAACTTATAACTATTTACATACAAATAACATATATGAATACAGATATATTTGCTCTGTTATTTCAGTGATCGTACAGAATCAGTATATTTTTCCCAGAATAAATAATAACTGTTGAATTTATATTAGGTATCTTAAGTTTTATCAAGAATATTTACAGCAACAGTATTGGGCTCTGGCCTTGGTTGTTGTTTAAGTAAGATTTACTTTATCATGTTGCTTGTCTTTATGAATAAGTTTAAGTGTTAGTAGTAGTTTTTAATTACTGGAATTCAGATATTTTTTCCTTTAATTTTCTTTATTTTTATAGGGCATGTTTTTATTCTTTCACTAGATACACTGTTCCTTGTAACAAAAAAAAAATGCATAATTTCAGATTTTGTTTGACCTCTGCCTCGCATCCACACATACCCAATGCAAATGTTTTTTTCAAAGAAATATTTAAAGCACAGCACCAGCTTCCAGCTTTCCCATTTGAGCATTTCTCATTCCAGCTTTTCTCTTTCTCATTGTAATTGTGAGCATCAGTTATCTGGTCCACATCCAGCTGATAATTAGTAAGTGCCCCAGGCTAATATTTCAGTCTCTGTATATAGCTTGAAATTTTGTCCTGGCAGGTGGGTTGCTGAAATTCTCTTCCTTGCTGCTGCATTGTTATCTAGAGAAAGGCATATAAACTTTGTTCCTTCACGCATCTATTAAATTTTAATCTATCTTTGTTTTCATAAACCCATCTTCTAATCTTCCCCTTGAATGCAGCACTTTTGTTTTACTTTTTCTCTTAGTTTCACCATATTCATTTGCTGCAGCGTCAGCTCTGAGATTTGTCCCCCATCAAACTTAAAAAAATTTTAAATCTGATACAGTTAAACTTTGCAGATGGACAAGTTGTTTACTGTTTTTAACAGGAAATTCTGGCTTTCCAAGAGCCTCTGGGACTTGCAGGAAAGCAGAGCATTACTTCTCTGTTCTTATTTGGCCTGCTCCCTCTTGTGTTAGCATCTCTGTGCTTGTGCAGTGTGAACATTAGGCTTTTGTGACATCTGCTTAAGAGAATGTTGATTTATAGCAGACAACTAATTTAGGATAAATTTTTCAGAGAGCTAGATTGGCACTGCAAATGATTAACGCTAGAGAAACTGTGGGTATTTAAAAACTGCTTTAATTGTTTGTTATAAACATCCTGGATGCCCATTCAACACCTGCCTTAATCGCTTGAGAAAGATTTCACTAGGTTGATAGACAACAGGAAACTATTTCACTGGACTGCAAAACAGCTTTTCCTTGGGCAAATATGCAAAATTTCTTCCTCCCAGACCTCTTGGGTATAATCAGATTGTCATACTAAAAGATAAAATGAAATTTTCCCTGGATGGCAAAAACAATTCATAACAGTCAATCTTTGTCCCTGTTGAGCAACTATTTCGGTCGGACAAAGATGACATTTAAAACTAATAAAAGTCTTTACAAGCCTCCTATATAATATGTTTGTCTGAATTGGGCAGATGAGCTGGTTCAAAGTGTTTCCTTCTTCCAGAGCCTTTTTAACTCATGTCAGTTTGCACTGGTGAACGATGCAGACTCATTTACCCTGGGTTCAGATTATCCACATCAGGTCATTTCTAACAATATTTTGGATCCTCCACCTGTTCTCTGGCCTCAGTGAAATCATAGAGGTTATATTAGTTGGAGGTCACGTACATGTTGTTTGATGGGGTTTAGGTCTCTGGGTCATGAATCCCATCCCTCTGATGCTTTAAAATTAGGCTCTAAGTTAAAAGGAGAATACCTAGGAAGGCTGATGGTGTGACTGCTGCAGCTAGATGAGTTCCCTTTTCCTGTTCTAGTGAGTCAGTGGATGCTGGATGAGGCTGTGCTCTGCTTTTCAGGTACTGGTACAAACCCTTCTGCATTGTTTTCCTCTTGATATGTTCTAATTTCCCCTTTAAATGTAAGTTTCTTTATTCTACTGTATTCATTATTATCTCTAATCACATCTGTAATCTTTTTGCAAGGTAGCTCCTTGTAGTTGCAGCTACCCTCACCATGGGGCACAAGTTGCTGTGAATAGATAGGGCAATGCTGCATGCTCTAATGCCTTTAGGACTTGCAGGTGAAGAAACCTGGAGAAGCCCAGGCTCACTCTGCATATGGTCACTTGCTTTATGGAGCCATGCAGTGCTTTGACCTTGTGGAAGTTAAGACTGGACAAGCACTGAGGCAGGTGCCAGGCTGTGGGATCTCCATTGCTGGAGATACTCAAAATCCAGCAAGATGAGGCTGTGGACCTCGATTTGAAAAATATTTGAAGTATTGAGCAGACATGTGCTGAGCATTGTCCTTGCTCTCAGCAGAAAGTTAATGTAGATGCCACCATAAATATCTCCCAGCCTCTTTTTCCCTCCATCCTCTCTCTGCTTCTTTATCTCTCATTTATTCTGCTCAATGGAAAAAGAAACTGGCAATTTTCCCCCCAGATACTGAAAAAATAATGGGAAAAATCAGCGTTTATAAAAGTGAACAGTCACTACACAGCAGGACTGAATCGTGCTTGTTTCTGAGTTTTAAATAATGCATTGATTCATTCTCAAAAGATGGCTGAAGTTTGAGTTGCTCTTTGCATCCGAAGTCACACTTGTGACTTTGTACCTCATGGTTATGAGAAAGCCATGTTTGGGTACTAATGTGCAATTGGTAAAGGACAGCTGCTATAATTAAACCATGAAAAGGACATAAAAATGCAGCCAAAGGACATTATTTATAGGTCATCTTTCATTTGTAAAAAAAGGTTATTTTCAAGCGGAGATGTGGAAAGACAAAATCCAATCATCCTAGTAATAAATCTTTGCATGAAAAGCTTTTCATCAGATATTTGTGAATCTGCATTTCATCCTACACGTCTGCAACACACTATTTTTCCTTAGTTAGACTATTAGCTTGAGTCCCAATTTCCAAATAGTCTCCTTGATGAGTTTTAATTTTTTTTTCCATTTGGCATGTTTTTAGCGCTGGTCCTCAATGATTAGATCATTTTCTATAGGAAACTATTGGAAGCTTTTGGATTTAGGCAAACACACTCAGCACACATCTGCCCAGGAGTTAGAATGTTTTTCACACAGTTTATATACAGCTTTCCCCCAGAGGAAATATATCAGGTGACTTTATTATATCCGTTCTTGATTTAATAACACCTAGACTCATTTTCTAAAAATAAGACTGATAATTCCTTGGGAAGTTGTACTGCCTCAGGTAAATTCATTAGATGGCCCATACAGGCTTTCATTTCTCAAAAGCCTCAAAGTTTATTTTCTTTAATACTCTGAGAAAGCAAAAGATAAATTCTGAAGCAGTGTTGTAACGGAGTAACAATTATTAAATGTAATTTAACATGAGAAATGCACCCGGATGTCTCTAACGATTATTTATAAGGCGTAATGAAAAAATTTGTTTTAAGTAAACACCGAGGAAAGCCGATCAGAGCTTGTTGGTGTAGAACAGTTATTCCCTTTGACAAACAGATTAATGATGAACCAATTTGAAGGTGTCTCTCCATTTTAAAGATGGTGACTGTGAATTTTAGATATTAATACATGCATTTAATAGATAATTCATGAAAATAATGTCCTGTGTCTGAGAAGAAATGCCAGGAGAAATGCCTGTGTTGCTGTTGCTGGCCACAGGAGTACAAATAGATTCACCTTTTATTAGAAAGTGGTTGGAATCGAATTAACCTCTCCTGTCATGGAGAGCAATCCTAAGTGCATCCGCTTGTCAGATGTGTCGAGGTGCCATTTCCTAGCAACTAGAAAATGCTAATTCACGACTTTGATTAAATTGTCTGGACTAGGCCAGACCTCAAAACTGCCTTTTTATGCTTTGGATTTATTTCTCTATTAAGATGCAAAGAAAGGAGGTTATTGGTGCAGTTCACAAGGCAAACCAGTGTGGTACTTCATGAAAGTGGAATATAAGGAGGAGGAAGAGGATGCAAACACATTGACAGTCAGGTGAAAATGTAACGGTGAAAGGGTTGTTGGTGTTACGATCAGCTTCTTGAAGAATTTTTTCTTTTCTAACATAATACAATATTTAATACAAATCTTCAGTAGATATTTCTCTTACAGTGTAAAATAAGACGGACATTTTTAAACACTAGTATTATTATTATTAGTATTATTATAAAAAATTTAAAGAAGTAAAATTAGCCATCTTTTGCCTCTGAAAGTGTAAATTAATCAAAATCATGAGGCAACACTGAAAATGTAAGTATATAAAGTATCCCATCATGTTCACTAGTTGGATCTCCTCTCTGGGTCAGAGCCTGGGTCATCCTGAGGGGTGGCTGGTGGGAAGGTCTGAGAGGGACAGCAGTGGTGGGCGAGAAAGGACCGGTAGGACTCAACAAGACACTGGAGATTGAAATGTGAACAGACATGCTTTTCAAATTTAACAGTCTAAAGCACTGATGAAGCTTAAATGTTGATGGATGTTTAAAGAATCAGTGAGGTGAACTTTTCAGTCAGATTGCCTACATTATACCGGGAATGGAAGGATCCTCAGTAAGGAAATACACCTTGCTTCTAAGCATAGCATCCTGCTTCCTCATTAAGTGGCTATTCTGTGTTAAGATTAAAATAACTATAGCTCTGAGCTCTGAGGATAGCTGCACGTCTGAGGTCACAGAGAGAATCACAGATATCAAGTACCAGCAGTCGGAGCAGATAACTTCTTAAGAAACAAAGATCCTGTTCACATGGAAGCATCTTTAAAGAAGGGGGAAAATTTTCTTCCTCTCAGCAATTATGACACTGGCAAAAAAGCAAGTGTTTCCATGAGGCTTTGGCCGGTTTTCATGGCTGTGTTCTCTAGTGCGTGCAGCAGCTTTCATTAACAATAAAGGAAATTACACAGTTGCAAGGGGTGGGGGAAGTCTCTGTACTACAAGGAAATGCAGTATTTGTGCCCTCTGGCCATCTTTTGAAATGTCCTTGGCTTTGAAACTGTGTAAATATCAGAGGTACACAAAAATAAATAAATCAATGTCTTATTAAATAAGAACTTGGATCAACATCTTGGAAGAATTCAGGTATTGTTTTCCATAAATCTTGGTTATGGATTCAGAAAGTCTTTTTTTAATTTTAAGCACTTAGTAATTTCAAACTTAAGATGCTGATAAGTAATTTAAATAATGCATCATCTTAAGCAGAAATAATTATCCTGCTTCATCTTCATTTACATTATAGCTGATCAGTCAATGGCTTAGCACTAAAATAAATTTATTCTAGCATCCTCCTGGGACTAATTTCCTTCTTTGGCCAGAGTCTGACAGTGTTAGTAGGGCTCCTTTTGCTTAGAGATCCTGAGCAAGATTGAGCAGTGCAATGTGTAGAGCCTCATGAGGACTCTTTATGTTTTTTTAAGAATGTGGTAATATATATGCGGTTACTTGGAGGGCTAATGAGTTTGGTTATTTATCAATGCACATCTAATCAATTGCCAAGTGCACAGAGAATTTTTATGGCTGACTTTAGTTTTGTTGGAGAGTGACAGAAATACAATTAATATGGCAAAGATGCATAATGTTCAGGGGATTTGTTGAATCTGAATTTCTTTAGGACTACTTTAGAAACTGAAAATTCTTGCACTAACAGAGGTGAATGTCTTAAATCATGAAGCAATCTGTCACAGACACAAAGCATTAAATCCGTAGTAAGCTTATTTCCCTCAGGTGTCTCAACTGGCAGTAGATAGACATGATCCCTGTTGAGGGAAGCAGAAAACAAGGTGAGTATGTGAAAAGAACCAAGGTAGCAATAATGTAAATGCAATAAAAATAACACTATGCTGAAGTACCAAAGGAGTGTCTAACAGTGAGTAAGAGAGTAAGAGTATTCACCAAAAGAAAATTAGGCAGCTGCAAGCCAAATATATGGTCTTAAATTCCTCTTCTTATGCTTCATTCTGTTCTTGACCTTGAATCTTATTGTATTCTCCCTTGACTCTCAATGGCATTTTCTTTTGATCATTTACTAGATCAATTTTTTTTTTTGGAATCCTTGCACCCATGCATGTCACTGTCCATATTCTCACTTGCCTGTAAACAAGATAAATGTGCTACTTCTTTGGCTTCACTGAATCTCTGTCAGCTTATAGCCCTTGTCTGAATAGCAAGTGGAGTACTGTCACAAAGTGGACATCTTTTCTGTTGTACCTGTTCAACTTCCTTACTTGGTTTCCCATTTTTGGCGTCAGCTTAATTCCCTAGGTTTTATTTTTTTTCTATCCAGATATCACATAATCACAGAATGCTGATCCCTCTCCAAGGACAGAAAATCCACAACCTGTCTGGGCAGCCTGTGTCAGTGCTAAGTCACTTTCACAGTTAAGTGAGCCTTTTTCTTCTGACTACATAGAATTTGTATATTTCAATTTGTTTCCATCATCTCGTCTTATTGCTGGGTATTGCTGAGAAAAGCCTGGCTCTGTCTTCTCTGGTTTTCTGTTTCACTGATAAGATCCTCCCAATCCTTCTTTTCTCCAGGTTGAACAGTTTCGGTTCTTTCAGTCTTTCCTCATATACTCCAGTCCCATAATTCCCTTTGCTGACCTTCACTGAACAACAGTAACTTCACATCTCTCTTGTGCTGAAGAGCCCAGAACTGGACCCAGTACTCTAGATGTGCCTCACCAGTACTGTGTAGAGAGGAAAGATCACTTTCCTAAACTTGTTGGTGGCTCTCTTCCTAAAGGAGTACAGGATATCACTGACCTTTCTTGCCACAAGGATATATTTTAGTTCACGGTAAAAGTCTTGTCCAACATGATCCCCAGGTCTTTTTCTGCAAAGCCAGTTGACTCTGTACTGTACTGATGTCTGGCCTTATTTCTCACCAAGGGAATGACTTGGCATTTCCTTTTGTTGATCTTCCAGGCTGCTGAGGTTCTTCTGACTGAAAGCAGTACCATCTGGTATTTCAATCACTCTTCACAATTTTGTATTGTTTACAAATTTGCAGAGCGTGCACCTCTGTCTCATCATGTATGTCATTAATGAACTGGTTAAACAGTAGAATCATATAGAATCATATATAATGCTTAGGAGACCTTAAATATCTAGTTCCAACCCCTTTGCAATGGGCAGGGTTGCCAACCAGTAAATCAGAATGCCCAGCGCCCCATTTAACCAGGCTTTGAATGCTTCCAGAGACGGGGCACCCACAACATCTCTGGGCAACCTGTTAAACACTGTTGAACTAGTATCCAGTGTTGATTTAGTGGAGGGCTGTTAGAGTAGTATGGTTAGGTTGCGGTTGCACTTCATGATCTTGAAGGTCTTTTCCAACCTGAGCAATTCTATGATTTCTATGATTTCTATGATTTCTATTGAGCACTGGGACACTCCACTAGTGTCTGGCCTCTGGCCAGACTTTGTGCTGCTGACCACAGCCCTCTGAGCATTCTAGTTCAACCAGTTTTTTGTCCAACTTACTGTCTGCTTCTCTATGAGGGTGTTATTAGAGACAGTGATGGAAGTCTTACTGAAATTAAGATGAACAACATCTGCTCTCCACTCATCATCATCATCGCAACCTAGGAGACTATCAGGTTGGTCAGGTATGACTTCCCCTTTGTAAGTCCGTGGTGATTACTCTCAATAAACTTCTTGTCCTTCATGTCCTTGGAAATGGTTTCCGGGATTATTTGGTCCATGACTTCTACAAAGCTGACCAATCTGTAGATCCCCAGATCTTCCTCTCCCTTTTGAAGAAAGGATTGACACTGCTTTGTTATAGTCCTCCCAAACCTCTCCAAACTCAATATGATCCTTAACAAATAATTCTGTATTTTCAGAATAATTCTCAGAGAACATAGGGTCACCTACTTCATATTTAGCATGACCACAAAATAATTTTTTAGTCCCACAATGAATCCAGTTTATATTAAAATCTCAAACAATAATTCACTCTCTGGATTTTTTCCAATTATTATTATTATTTAATTATTGAACAAAACTAGGCTTGTGTAAGCCAAACAAAACAGCAAAGATTTTTCTTCATGTGTGAAACAAACATTAATAAGTTAGGAAATCCAGAGGAGTTTAAAGTTCTGTGATCTTTGTAAGCACTTGGCAAATCTGCAAGAAACCCGAAGCCTCGTGATGCTTCTTATTTCATAAATGAAAGAAAAGGGGCCAGGTCTTCAGAAAATGAAATCAGTGGAGCTATCTGGATGTCTGCTTGCTGATATATGTCCTAGAGAATTCAATGCAATAATCTTTTCCAGTGTGCAAAGACTGAATTATGCAGAGTCGAGAAATCCCTATGTATTCTTTAGTCTGCTACAAATTTTTTACTGAAATAATAAAGCAACCCACAAGAGTGATGCAGTGCAAAAACTGGGTGGTGACTTGAATGCATCAGACCTGGATGCTTCTCTGTCTAGCCCTGGTGCTCTCTGTACACTGCCTGAGGCTACAGTGGCCTGAGCTCTCTCTTCTGCATTTTGGGCAAGTAGCTGGGTTGGATTGAACAGCTGAAGAAATGGTCTCTGTCCTCCAGAAGTTCTGTTCCAGAGACCTTTCCTTGAGGAGACCCTCTGAACCACTGGAAGGGCTTGGAGAGCATCCCCACCATCCCTGGAGGGCTGGCTGGAAGGATGATGGGGCTTGGGGTTAGTGATGCCATTGGGCCTGGCTGCCCTGGGGCAGGGGAACAGGGTCTGGCTGACAGGACCTGTCCTAACCCATCTGGGGAGCTCCCATCACCTCAACCTTCAGACAGCTCTGGGCCTCCATAATGCCCAAGCAAGATTCAGGATCCACCTTGAGTACACAGCTTTTCTAATGAACTAATGGGGGTGGTGGGCAGTCACCGAAGACCTAAGTGGGAGTTTAAGCTAAAACTGCTATATACAAGTACTTCATATATTTCTGGTGGTTTAGCTGCTTTTAATGAGTGTCTTGATTTCAGCTGGGAATGAGTTGATTTTACTCATGGTGCAGAATCATAGAATCTTTCGAGCTGACTCTTAAAGGTCAGATAGTCCATCTCCCCTGCAATGAACAGGGACACCTACAGCTACACCAAGTTGCTCAGAGTCCCCTCTAGCCTGACCTTGAGCGTCTCTGTTCCAGTGCCTCATCAACCTTATCATAAAAAAATCCAATTTCCTTATATCCAACCTAAATCTCCCCTTTCAGTCTGAAACCATTTCTCCTTGTCCTATCACAACAGACCCTGCTAAAGAGTCTGTCTTTGTGTCTGTTTCTTATAGCTCCCCTTCAGATACTGAAAGGCTGCTATCAGGTCTCCCTGGAGCTTTCTCTTCTCTGAAGTCTGAACAGCCCCAGCAATCTCAGCCTGTCCTCGCAGGGGAGGTGTTGCATCCTCTGCATGACTTTTGTGACCCTCCTCTGGACGTGATCCAACAGGTTCATGTCTCTCCTGTACTGAGGACTCCACATCTGGATGCAGTACTCCAGGTGAGGCCTCACCAAAGCACAGTAGAGGGGCAGGATCACCTCCCTCGCCCTGATGGCCACAGTTCTTTTGATGCAGCCCAGGACACAGCTGGCTTTCTGGGCTGCAAGGGCACGCTGCTGGCTTGTGTCCAGCTTTCTATCCACTAGTAGCCCCAGTCCTTTTTGGCAGGGTTGTGCTCTATTCTTACATCCCCCAGCTTATACTGATACTGGGGTTTCCGTGACCCAGGTGCAAAGTCTTGCACTTGGATTTGTTGAACCTTGTGAGGTTCACCTGGGTCCACTGCTTGAAACTGAGGAGGTCTCTCTGAATGGCATCCAGTCCCTTGAATGTGTTGACTGCACCGCACAGCTTGATACCCATCAAATCCATATCTTTCCAGTCTGGAAAGAAGGATGGTGTCAAAGGCCATACTGAAATCCAGATAGATGACATCATTGGCTCTTCCCTCGTTCACTGATGCAGTTATGCCATCATAAAAAGTTACAAGGTTGGTGAGGCAACATTACTGTCTGGTGTGATGCTGTGTTTTGGCTTTAGGAGAAGAGCAATGTTGATAGCACACTAATGTTTTAATTGTTGTTGAGCAGTGCTGTACATAGCCAAGAACATTTCAGTTTCTCAGCTTCTCCTACTGTCCTACCAGCAAGGAGGCTGTGGGGACACAAGGAGCTGGGAGGGGACACCATGTGGACAGCTGACCTCAACTGGTCAAAGGATATTCCATACCATAATGATGTCATGTGGAAAACCATAAAACAGGGCAGTTGGCTGAGGGGGGCAGATGCAGCTTAGGGACTTATGGACATAGGTTGGCTGGCAGTGAGCAATTCTTTGTGTATCACTTGTTTTGTACATAAATATCATCACTGTTATTTCTCTCTTTCTTTCCTCTCTTAGTAAATAGTTTTTTTTTATCTCAGTGTATGAGTCTGATTCTCTCCACCGTCCCCACTGAGAGAGGGTGGGTGGTGAGTGAAAGGCTGTGTGGTGTTCAGACGCTTTTTGCATTAAGCCACAACAACGAGAGAAGTGTTGTAAAGCATGGTGAAGATTGTAGTGACCAAGCTGTACAAGTACATGTATCATGCTGTTGTGTTCCACCATCAACATCAAGAGACTTGTAGAGACAGATGGCATGAGTCTCTAAGTTAGCAGTGTTAACCAGGATCATCAAGGACACATCACATAGCCTCACTACTGTTCTCAGTTTCTTACTCTCAGGGTTGAGATAAAGAGGACACAAAAAAACAGTTAACAATAATGCACAAATCTGCCTTATGAATAATTTTTCTACTCCAGGTTTGAATTGGTCCAGCCTGTTTGTGGCAGCAAGGGATGGCCATGTAAAGGCTGTTCTACTTTGCTTAAGTTGCTAAGTGAAGAGGGTTTTCCTGGTCCTATGTTTTTTTTTTCCCATGGCACAATGCCAGGATTGATAGAAAATACAAAAGAAGCCATAAAGGTGACCCTAAAGGAACTCTCTAAAGTGAGACAAGCCTAGAGGGCTGTCTGCAATAAGTTCAGATTCCACTTGTACTGACAGTGAGATGCAAAATGTCAATACTTTCAAAAATATTCCCCTCACATGCGTAA
Organism: Numida meleagris; assembly: GCF_002078875.1. Lineage (NCBI taxonomy): Eukaryota > Metazoa > Chordata > Aves > Galliformes > Numididae > Numida > Numida meleagris. The sequence goes on from NC_034410.1 coordinate 99,927,248, forward strand.
TTAATTCCTGGGTTGTTCACTTGTGCTAATGGCAGATGTTTTGCCATCTTTGCTTGCAGTCCTAATTACTGGTCAGCCATGGGATTTCCTTGAATTACATCCAGTCTGGATAAAGATTTGCTGCTGGGCAACCTAAAAGTGCAAAGGATAAAACGGAAATCCAATACAGTAGGCTCTTTCCCTCCCCTCTTTATTTTAGTGGGGGAAAAAAGTACCTGGGAGATATTTATTAAAAGGAGAAGCAATGTGACAAGAGCTGCAAATCAAACCTATGGATGAATTGTCATTGAAGTTACCTAAGGAAGATTTCTCCTAAGGCTGATGGTTGTGAAGTCCAGAGTCATAGTACTACTGTTACTCTCACTGCTGGGAAACACTTGCTGGGAGCAAAGAAGTGAATGCTGTTAGAACAGCTGCTGCTTATGCTTTGCTAACAGAGCAGAAAAAAAGTATCTGCCACACCAGTTGCTCTTTTGTCTTTCTTGCACTCCTGAAATGCGTTATCATGTTACGGTGCATGGGCCAATTTCACTTCCTGTGATACCTGCACATTGCTTAACTGTGATTGCTGAGGAAGCCCATTCAGTTAGGTGCAAAGAAAAGAATTTGACCATCTGTTTTCTATGAAGGCCTAAGGAACCTTGAGTATCTCCAGGGTTGGCTAGGATAACAGCAGCATAATGTGCCAGTCTGAGCATCTTTTGAAGCCTTTCAACTTCCTTAACAGGCAGTCATTTTCTAGGAGCAACATATTCCCAGAGCTGTATTTCTTCCTCTCCATTTAACTGATGACAACATTCTTTGAAAAATACCAGAGCATATCTGTACAGCTTCTATCTGGTTTCTCTTTTACATAGATTATAACTTCCCTGAATGCATCTTTAGCAGCAGTCCTAACTGTTGGGCTCTCTGACTGGATGGGTCTGAGCTGACCTGAGCTTATGACATGTTTTTCCCACTGAGAACATATAAGCAGACAGTCTTTGCGGGTCACTGTAAACAAGAAAATGAACACCGCACAGACTTATAATCAGTTGCTTACATACATAAAATACTTTGCTACCCCTAATTAGATGCCTATTGTTCAGTTGAGTCAGAGATTGAAGACAGAACTGACTAGCAAACAGGGCAGGTTAATGAGAAAAGGGCCAAATGTTCTGATCAGAAAGATGATGTTCTCCATGACAGATTTTGAAAATATGAGAAAATATTACTGTTTTCCAAATTTTTTAGATTAGGAAACAATTTCAAAAATTCTTCCATTTTACTTATAAAAACACAAATGCATTTGTTTGGGGAAGGTGTTTTATGGATTTACCATTCTACAATTGAAGCTAACCCTTCATCAGTAATTCTTAGCTGCATGATTAGAAATTGCCCAGTTGTTTGGATCTCATTTGGCTCTGGGGATTGTGTTTGAACAATGAGCTTGGCAACTGGATCTTCTGTCACTGTTGGCTCTAACTGAATTGTATGTTTCACATACATAGGTTAAAACACACTGAAGAAGAGTATTTAATCTCAACTGACTGTGACATTTAAGAAATTTCTTTAGGCGTTAGTTAATAGGATATTCTTTGTGCCCTGACATAAACCAGAAAATTGCGCTAACAAAACAAATTTCATGATTTACGTTCTTACATGTGTCTTCATCCTATGTGATTATGTTTGACAATTTCCCAATGAATCATACAAAGAAAACCGGGAAAAAAAAAAAAGAGCAAAACCCCTGAGGTTGATCTTGTCTTTTTCTATCTGTATGTAAAGCAAATGTGAAAATAATTCACCTGAACTGGTGACAGTGCTTTGCCTGTGCATAGGAATTGCCAGGTCATGGCCTAAACCAATGGCTGAGCACCAGGTGAGAAGGCGTGGCTAACCCAGGGAGCTCAGGTGCAAAAAATGCACCTGAGTGACTGGAAGGATTGGACTCAGGGTCCACCCCTCCTCACCCTCATTTAAGGATCAGCAGTGAAGAGAGTAGCATCTCTGGATAGTCATTGCACTCTTCTTGAGTTGTCAATGGTTGTTGGAAAGGGTGAACTATTTTCTTCATTTTTGTCTTCCTCTGTTCCATAGTGCATGAATCCCAGCAGAAGGCATTGCTTTTGCTCTGCAGCCCGATATGCTTAAATTTTTTGTGTTCAGTCTTTCTCCCAAATGCAGTAGTAAGCCCAATGCGTTCACCTGAAAAAGTGCTGATACATCTAAAATGAGTATGTTCTCAAAATGTTTACTTCATTTTTCCATGCTACAGTATGTCATAAACTTTTAAGAAGTATTTGCGTTGATATTGACTTTGTAATGCCTTTAAGTTTTGCTAATGAGCAAGATTTTATCTTATTACATTGCTCATAGGTTCTCAGAAAATAATCTGTCTCTAGGTTTGGTTGTTCCTTGATGCTCATAGGATTCTGTGCTCTCCTGCCTGTATTGCTGCTTCTTTATATCATCTTGCATGGTTTGTGGCCCATTGCTGTGTGGTACCTGGTTCTGTATAAACCTTGCATCCAAAACCTCTGGAGGTATATGAATTATCTTCTGCTTTTGCTAATAGCAGGACTTATGGCTTTTCCTTCTGTATACTAAACTAGCTTTAGGGAAACAGAGAGCATTTCCCAGAACTTCTAGGATTTATTTCTCAGCCATTAGGATTTGAAGCTGTATCTCTAAGGATAACCACCACAAAAATGGGGCTGGGGAGACTGAAGGACTGGTAATCAGTGTGCCGATGACTCTGTGCTACTTATGGGATATATTTTTAGCCAATGAAAAAGTCATTTTACTCAGGTTTAGTTCACAATTATTTCTGGATGTTTGTAATTCAAGAAAGGGTAGAAGTCATCTTCCTGCCAAAGAGCTTTTTATTCTGGATTATAACAGATATGGTTCCAAAAGGGAGATTTGGAAGAAATCTTAAATAAGATTGTTAAATCTTTCGATGATTGAACAAACTGTTTTGTGAAAGCTAGGGACTTCATTTAAGTTCAGATCATGGGCAGTAATATCTACTTGTACAAACAAGGCTTCTCTGATCTGATCTGAGTGAGGTCAGTGAATGATATGGCTGTAGAAGACTGAGTGATGACTGGAGGGATTTTTATTTCCTGTCAACAGAAACTATTCATAGATTCACACACATTGCAGTTCCATTTTAGTTTTTGAAGAGTCAGAGAAAGGGTCAAGGAAATGATTTCTGAAGCAATTTGTAAGCACTTGCATGTGTGATTAAATAGTATTCATGCTCACGTGCTAACTGTAAGAAGAAGAGGAAAAAGTAAAATTATGTATCAGCTGGACTACAGATGCAAAACTATCAAAAACATGTTTAATATGATATGCCTTACTAAACAGCTGTCTATAGAGTAGATCTTGAATAATAGCTCACAGTGACTGAGAGAAAAGGTCATTGTTGCAGTAAAACGTGCAGTAGTAGTAAAACATCATCCTTGATCACAAGCTGAACTCCTGAAGAGTGGGGTGAAAATTATACCTGTTTACATCCCTAAAGAGTTTGTTCTGCCCATGGTATCCACACACTAAGCTTTTTAATCCTACTCAGCTAGACTGTCCTTCTGATTGGGAATATCTGTGCAAGTTGCTCTGTGACTACTTCTAAATCAAATTTCTGTAGGCTGACCTTTATCACTAGGGTTTTAAGCAAGAAGAATAGCCATCATCCAAAGACTACCTTTTGAGGTAAACTGTGCCCTTAAGCGCTGAACCTTGGATTGACATTTTGTTTGTGACAGAAACATTAGGGTATGGCCTTTCCTTGCTAGCTTTCTGTTTCGCAGTGGAGCCTGTAGTGCCATTCTTGGCATCCTTGACTCCTTGCTTGTTTTTAGATACTGTCTGGAACACGTCCAGTCCTCCTGCAATATATTGCCACCTACCTGTTTTCCTATAAACCCAAGGGTCCTGAGTATAAATACCACACTTTGTGGGGACTCATGTCATTTTTAACTTCCTCATGGATATGTTTGTTTCAATTCTTTCAGAATCCTGTGTCCTACCTGCTTGTTTCTGACCATTTCCTTGCTTTGACTCTATCTAGCTGTAGGTTTCTTAAGTTCTAGTTGTGGCCTCCTACCATGCAGTGTTACCTACCTCTATCTGCCTTCCTACTTAAAAAGCTTTTAATTTCATCTGTCTCCAGTAGTAAAATAGTTACCTACTAACGAGATGCTGATCAGCCTCCTCTTGTTGGACCAGACATCTCAGTCTCCAGGGCTCAGACTCACACAGATATGAGGAGATCATCAGGGCAGACAGCCTCGATGGACCAGAGGAGACTAGCCTTAGACTCCTTGGAAAAACATCTGTTTTCATGCTCTTTATAGTTTGCTGAGACACCTCTGTGTAGGAAGTCCTACAGTTATCCTGAGCCAGGCGTGGACACATTCTCCCAAGAAAGGAGAATTGCCTCTGATCTTAATGGTACAAAATGGAAAATACTGCAGCTGGAGAATTTTCTTGACGTGATGTAGCTTCAGGGGAAAAAAAGACCCAACAGCTCTCCAAAAAAAAAAAACAAAAAAAAAACAAACAAACCCCAAAATCCTACTACGTCTGATGACAGGTAGGTGATACTGATCTGATTTGATTCACTTCTGGTGGGAGGACTGTTCAGTTAAATCATCACTTGAGCTTGTTAAGATTCACAATATCAGAAAGCCTGTTTATTGATAGCCTTGAGTTTGAATAATAATTGCTGCTTTCAAAATCTGAGATAAAATATGCAAATTGTCAAGACAGTATTTAGATATATTTGATTTACAAGAGAGTGTGTAGTTAATGCGAGGTCAATAGCTCAATACCCAATAAAAACATCCACATATTCTCATAAAATACAGAATTTAGATGAATAGAAAAACTTATCTGGTACATATAACTTAGAATAAGATAAGATGTAATGAAGATAAATTTGCCAAGTTTGTGAAAAAGGTTTTCATCATAATGTAAATGTATAAGAAAAGAAAGCCTGGATTAGTTAAAAATAAATAAACAAAAATGCTGACTTAAGTCCAGAAGTCAGAGAGAATTTTCAGGTACGTTGGAAATGCACTGGAATCATTTACATCTGTAAATATCTAACTTGCTGCCCTCCTCCCTGCTGAGGCCAGAGCATAAATACACCTCAAGGAAATCAGAGCTGTGAGCTAGCTGAAATCATTGTTACTTTAGCAAAAGTTGCAGGTGTTGAAGCCTGAGACTTTTCACAGAATCATTTAGATTGGAAAATCATCTAAGATCACTAAGATCATCTAGTCCAGCTATCAACTCATTACCACCATTTCTCCCTCCTAGAATTAATTTTCTGTTCAGTGATACTCAGGATAAACTGATATATAAAACTGATATAATAAACTCAGGATATATATATGTACACATGTAATATAAAAAAAAAATGTTTTCCAGTGGGATATGTTTCAGATTTAATGATCATCTGGACTCTTTGTGACTCTTTAAAATGCTTTCTATTCTCAGATTCTACTTAAAAGCACTTAGCTTTAATTAATCTTTCTCTATCAGCAGTGTCAGTCTTTCCATTTTGAACCTAAGGCTTCTTATTTCTCTTCTCCAAAGTTATGAAAAGTAGAACCCAAATTAACAATTTCTGCCCTGACAATAGGCATGCCCTTTTTAGGGGGACTCACATTTTACTGCACTACGATGCTGCCCCATCTCAGCACACTCAGGTTCTCAGAATAACTAAATCTCTGAGACTTCCACTTTTTTCCTGCAGACACTTTTGGGTCTTTCTCTGGCTTTCCCCCCCTCTATTCCTATTCAGTTTTACTTTCCCTTTCCCTTTCTCTAGAAAAGAACCAACCTTAAAATGAGAAGCTGAGATAGCTTCCTGTTACAAACTTTCTGATACTCTCATTTCACATTATTTGACTGCTACCGTAACAGTTTAACCTTCACAATAAAACTTTTATTTTTAGTTTATATGTATATCAAGAAGGAAAAGAAAAAAGTCACAGGTGAGGACATGATCAGAGTCTGTCAGTCATGATCGTTTCTGAGCAAGCTTACATGTTTTGGGAATTCTTTGAGTCTCAAAGTTTTGAAATCAGTTTTCTTACACTGAATGACAGTGAACTAGAGGATCTTAGCATATCTGTAACATCTTTTCTCATTTCTTCTTGGGCCTGTCTAGTTGCAGCTTTCCTTGACTTAATCTCTAAATCTTTATAAAAGTTAGCAAGGTAGACTGCTTTTATTTTCATCAACAGCTGCTGAATTATGCAATTCACAATTACCTTGGTGTTCTTTATGCCTAGGAAAAATAGGGAGTGTCTGAACTGTAAAACCAGTGGCATGAGCATTGTATTTGAACAGATAAACAGCTGCTCACAGGACAGCAATTATTTTATATCTTCCTCTTCCAACTACATTGGGGTATTGGTTAGTGTCTCTAAGAACAGTGCAACATGCAGTTAGGTATTCTTTCAGACAAATATGTGAAGAATTAAGAGAATCTTTAGCAATGTGGTAATGCAAAATTATACAAAAAAAACAGTAAGTTAATCTAGGTTGTCCTAATAAATCCCTTGCAACTGAGTTCTTAGCTTTTTTTGTTAAGCTTTACTCTTTATTGTGGAAATACGATATAGAAGAGGAAATAATACATGTAACTTTACATGAAAGTCAAGCTGTCCTTTATCCCACATATTATTTTCAACATATGTTCCACATATATTTTCTATATATTCAATTCAGCAAAATATTTGCTGCTTGTTGTTGTTGTTTTTTATTAGGAACAAAACCTACTAGCTAGCTGGCAGGCTTAATTGTGAGTATGGTAAATCCACAGTTTACCAAATATTCATAAATCTAAGCTTTGATCCTGCACTATTACTTTAGGTCAACAGAAAATTGGACATTGGCTTCTTGGCAACAGGGTCCTGCCTTGCGTGTACTAGGTAAAATCACATGAGACCTTCCCATGGCTACTTTCCAATATCCAAAAATGGATTACATCCTTATATCACTGAAAGACAGAAGATGGATTATTTAACAGTCTACTAGAAAACGGCACAGATGAGACTTCAATGTTATTTTATATAAAAAGATTTCCTTTTCTCTCCTACAGTCGTTCTCAAATGGTGGTTGAAAAAAAGAAACTTAATTAGTTGAACTACTGACCCCAAACACTTTAAATAAAGAAGAAAAGTAACTTTTTTTTTTTTTTTTCAAGGAAACAGATCTTTGAGTTCCCACATACTTATTCACTGTGACAGATACCTATAGTAACCTACAGGTAAAGTAAAATTGAATGTTTTTAGTAATGCTGATGCAAAAACCTCCATATTTTGTTGATTAGAATTGGGTCTTAAATTACATATTCCCACGTGGAGTTTATTTAGAAATGACTTTGAAAGCCTTCAAGAATCCTTAACATCAAACATCAGCTGCAGTGCTGTGCCTTAACTCTTATGAGGATAAAGATGATTAAAAAAAAATCCTGCACAGCCTATTGACTCTAGCATGATAAATGAGTCCCATGTCACTTGGCACAGGATTCTTAGTGGTTGGAGGCCTCTAATTACATGAGTTGTACCTGTGTCAAGCCAAGGCAACTGAATGAAAAGTAGCAACCATATCAGTTAGTTATTAATGGTTTCATCCACTCCAGACTGTTAATCAAAATCTGTTGTCTTATACCGGCTTCTTTAACTCCACCCTAAGATGCTTCAGCCATTTGGGGTACTTTCTTTCCCATTAGGCTATCTAGCAGTCAATTATTTCAGTGTGGCTCTCCGTGAGTTTTGCAGCAATTCTTCTACTAAAGATTTAGTCAATCAAAATTAATTTGAATAAATAAACTAGGCCCCAGATTTTGCAGTGAACAGTTTACATGCAGAGTTCTCATTTTCACTAGCTGCATATGGCTACATCTCAGTACTATATAAATCAGTTTCTCATTTTAAATTCATCCAAAGGATGATTTATGGGAATTATTTTGATCTTTTAAATTGGTCACTAAAGCTTGAGAGGGATTACTGCTCTGACTCTACTGTTCCTCATTTGTTGCTTTCTGTGGATGGTTGGTCAGTAGAGCGCTTTCCAGTTGTCTGCTTCACCTGACTGGATGACTCCCAAGTACATTTTAAAATAGCCACTCAGACAATATTAGCACAAATGTAGATTAATGTTGGTTTCTGAGCCAGCATTTTTTCTTGTGATAAAATTTCACTTCATCTAGTTATGAAAAAGAGATGGAAGGGGGGAAAAAAGGCACAAATGGAATCATCCTTTTTTTTTTTTCCCATGTTCAACAGTACTTACAGAAACTAGTTGTACTATGACATTACCAGCACTGAGTCCACTCTGCATATTGTTGTACAGTTTATAGCTTTTCTTAGTCATCATAACTCAGATTTAAGGAGAACTATATATTTTAATGTTATAACCACACTAATAAACTTAGTTCCCTGTACTTGTTATAAGCATATTTTTCATACTGAAGGCATTTTATTTGCTCATATAAACTAGTGTATTTATTGCAGCCAGAGGTGTATGTTTACACCAGCTGAAAATATATCCCAAAACATGTCTTTTGATTTGAAATATTTTTTTTTTCAAAAGAGCATGTGGGAGAGCTAAGAAACACCATATCCAAAAAAAAGCCTCAAATCAAAATCAAGCTAAGACCTCCCTCGACCAAACTAATTTTGAATGGAGATGGAGTTCTTGAGACTTGGGAGTATTTGTGGTCAAATGCAATGCTTTTGTTGCATACCTTTGCTTAAAGAAATGAATCTCTTCAGAGATTCCAGCCTGGCAGGCCAAGGAATCTTGAATTTATTATAACAGTCATAGAATGGCTTTGGTTGGAAGGGACCTTAAAGAGATCTTAAAGCCCACCCAGCTCCAAACCCCTGCCTAGGGAAAGGGCTGAAGCCTACCAGATCAGTCTGCCAGAGCCCCATCCAACCTGGCCTTGAATGCTACTAGGGATGGGGCTTTCACAGCTTCTCTGGGCAGCCTGTGCCAGTGCCTCACCACCACCACTGCTGTGGTTCTGAACACACTTCAGTGTTCTATTTCAGGACACTTAAAATAGCTGTCAGCGCAATAAACAATACAACTTTCTGCAAGCAATCTTTAACTAAAGCTTTAAAAAACAAATTGCTTTTGGTTAAATTTGAGAGTATCTTTGCATAATAATATCAATTCTTAGAATTGTATTACTCTGCTGCTTTTTTTAAAACTCCCTAGCACATAAAAGAACTCTTAATGTACAGTCATACTTTAAATGTAAATGGATCAGTGTAATTAAATTTATACTCTTCTAGACTGTCTTTTCAGTGCTCTGATTAATATTAGAATTTGATCTATTAAATACTCTCAAACTCAGTCTGTCTGTTTACTGTAAGATGATAACTCAAAATATTTCTAATTTTGAGCTGGACAGAGGATATTATTGCCTTTGTTCTACATGAGATGAAGAAAATTGATGAATTTGAGCCCCGTTCACACACAACTTTGTTTAGCTGTTTATTAGAGATGTTTTTTTTTAAAGTTGGAAAGCAGTTCTCAATATTCTGAAATTGCTTATTCCTTCTGCTGTTATGGGAATAGCTTCCACTGAAGCAGGTAGATTAAGAGTGAAACAGCTGTATCCATACTGGAGATGTTTTACCACTTCATCTATATTGGCACGGTTAGATCTATATGATTTAGTGATATGCTATGAAGTAAACAGTGATATAAAATCATAGACATACTCTTGTCTGCTCACAAATATAGACAAGATCTGTGTTAATGCAATCCAGTGTTGCTATTTACAATTGTTTATTTACATAAGAAACCCTTGAACGTTTCACATAATTAATGTAGCTGGAAAGATGTCTTTTTTCTTCAAGCACAGAATTTTGACAACTCCTCATTAAACTATCCAGCTTCTTTATGACTTGCTATGCTGCATTTGACTGCTTATGTTACTGAGTCTTTTTATTTTAAGCTAGAAGCCAGACTTCTTTTGACCATTCTACTCATTTGTCAACGGTTTACGGGCGTTAGGCCCGATTCCGTGACAAAGGGGACGGGGGACCCAAGGGCCCACGTCCCGGGAAAAGGGGAAAGGGGAAAAGGGTAGGGAGATGGCCCTGAGAGCAAAGAACAGCGGCAACAATCTGAGGAGAAACAAACTAATTTACTAAATAAAATATCGGAATGCAAAACAACACACTATAATACAATATAATTACAATTTAAGCTGATAAATTCAATACAGAGAGAGAGAATGTCCCAAAATCAAGGTAGGCCTTACTCTACTACCGACGATAAGGCGGCTGGAGAGCGAGGTGCTGCCAAGACGAGAGACGGCGGAAAAAGGGACGAGGTCTCGTGATCTGCAAGTTTTTATACTGCGAGCTTCTATCTTTTCCCTCCGGCTGGAAAATGGTAACAAAGGAGCAAAGTACCGTGGGGACTGTAGTAGTCCTTCTCTTCTGAGAACTAGGTATGTCCACTACATGATGTTATGATGTGGAATACCAATAACCGAAAATCACAAAACCATGACATCATTTTAGTGAAGTTTTAAGTAAGTTGGAGGAAGGGAATTAATTGGAAAAAAACAATAAATAAATTATTTCTTAGATATTTTTAGTTTTTAGTAAGTTTAGAAAATAGGGTGTGATGTTAGCAGTTGTGGGAAAGGCTCATACAAACCTTTATGTTATTTTTCACCTTTTTGGCAACACTGAAGGCTGATGTGGCTATTATTGAAATGATAATGCCACAACACCAGAAACTAGTTACAAAAGCAATAGTGTCTGTAATAAAATCAAATGTCCTTTTCAGTAAAACATTTTTAATGCTATAAAAAGCAAAGGATGCTCAAGAAAACATGTTATTACAGTCACTGAGTCCACTGACTTTCTGCTCTGTTTTCCTCACTTCCTCATAACCCTTGAAATTCAGCTGCAGACTGGAAGCCCTAAGGCAAGAACACCTTGGAAACAACACCTTAGAAAGAATGCTAACTCGTACACACACTCCCACTCACCAGCTGTGTAATCCATTGCAAAGAATGGATAATGTATTAATAGATTCCCAGTGATGCAGAAACAGAGATCCCTGCCCAGACAGTGCAGAATGCAAAGCTGTGTGCATAGGTAAATGTTCTTGCCAAAAACCACAGGGGATCGTTCTACTATCACTGAGGTAAATTCTCTGCTGGCTTCAACATTGTGTATGTTTCTTTTCAGAAAGAATAGTTAAGTATTGGAACAGGCTGCCCAAGGAGGTGGTGGAATCACTATCCCTGGAGGTGTTCAAGAAACATGGAGATGTGGCACTGAGGGACACGGGCTAGTGGGCATGGTGGGGTTGAGCTGACCGTTGGACAAGATGATTTTAGTGGCCTTTTCCAAATGTAATGATTCTACATGCTTTCAGGTCTTCCGCCTCTGCCTGTTGAAGGTAAAAATTAGGATTTGGGAATGGGATAATTTGAAAACTCAAGGATTCAAAATGGAAAACTGATATGAAAAGGCATGAAATCCTACAGAGAAATAAAAGAAGAAATCATCTGTTTGTCAGGTCAAGCCATTAATGCCATCTGCATTGGTGGAGCTAATGAAGGTGACGACTCCCGCTGTGGTGGGGATTTGACCCAGGGAATCTGTAGAAACTGTCCCTTCTGCTCCTGCCCACCTGGCAAAGGCTCTGGGTGCCTTGTCAGGCAGGGATGATGCCTGCACTAAGGCTTTTCGTAATAGCTTGATGAAGCCTTTTGTGTAATCTGACCAATAAATAATTGTTTTATACTTTTAGGATGCATGTAACCTGTCTGAACTTATGCCTTACTAAATATACCTGAAGAAGCTGACCCCAGAGATGATCTGTAACACCTTCAGTGGTCTCCTTCATCAAATTAACCTTTTACTCTGCGGGGCTAAGTAAGCCAGGGCACTGAGAATGTCTACTTACTTTCTTCAGGTAGGCTTCTCAGGCTTTGCTTAGCAACATGTAACTGCACTCAGACCAGGTTAACCCAGATGTGTACTCAGACTATGTTACTTCAAAACTAGCCTAAACGCTTATAAATGAACAGGAGAACTGAATTAACAGAGATATACACAAACCTACATAAATGAATAGCCTGCAACAAACAAAGCAGAATTTATTTAGAGCAAAACCTTTTCTTTTTTTAAAAAAAGTGTTCAGTAAATTGTCTGTATTTACGTCTAGCCTGTATAGCATATGTCTGTTCTCCATATGGTGATCCTGCAGGTTCTCTGTGTCCTGAAGCACTTGCACAGCAGCTGGCGGTCTCATGCTCACCAGCCATTTCTGCCTCGTCTGGTGTCAAGAAAAAGGTCTTTCCATTGCGCAGGACCCTTTTATAACCTTCCCACTACCCCTTTAGCAGCACGAGTCACTTCTGAGCTGTTCAGTGACATCGGTGCTGTTCTCTGCAGTGGCCAACATCTGTGTCACAGCTTGGAAGTGGGCTGCTCTTATGCAAGCGCTCCTTCCCTGCCTGTTTATTTGGATGGCATTTCTGCAACTGCCAAGGTGAAATAACTTATCCTCACTCTTTGTTTCTTTCTTGGTTATCCCCTGTTAGCTAGTCCTTGCTTTTGCAGGAAAGGCAAACAACTTCTCACACAATGATGCCACTTCCCTGCCTAGGTTGTGTTCACTGTTTACAAAATCATTGCATTTCAATGTGGTTAGATTATAAAACACCAGCTTCTTGTTCACCACAAACCCATCTAGAGAAAAAGCTCTACCTCTGTAGCAAAAGACAAATTCTTTCCTGTGCATTCTAACTGGCTGTGTTTTATCATCCTAAACTGCCTGATCTTTGCAAATCTAAAGGGGCAAAGAGGTCAGAGTGTGCTCTGCAGAACGCTCCAGACGCTCGCTCCATTTACTACAGGACTCACAATTCAGCCACCCTGTGGTTTGTAGGCAAACAAAGGATGCACTCTTTTATCTCCTCCCTAGAAACTGCCCTTTGGCTGGAATTCAGGAGTGAATTTTTTGTTTTGCTCTGACCTATGAAATAAACAAGAAAGCAAAAATAAGGGTGGCTGCTGTAGTGAAACCTTTTAATCAGGGCAGCACAGCAGTATATGTTGAGAGCTGTTAAATTTTGGATGCATGTTCCGAAATAGATTAAATATAATGACATTATGGCTGTAACAAATTTAGGATCTTTTGAGGTAAGGGAAGAAAGTGAGGAGTGAGAATGACTCTGAGTCATAGATGAGTCCTGATCTCAGAGGATGTGCACAGGCAATGCTTTCATTGATCTCAGTGGAGATCATTGCTTGCATAACAACTTCCAGATCAGGCCCATTTTGAGTGCTGAGTCAGCCAAAGCCTCCCAGATTTAGTTATTTTATGAAGCAGTTAGTTTGGAAAGTGTGGGAAGATATTTTTATTGCCTGCAAACTTGGTGGCTTTTGATGTTCCCCCTCCCCCCCCAGACTGATGCTTAAAGAGCGATAACTTAAAATGAATAAAATTTTGTACAGGAAATTAAGGCAGAAGAGGATCACTGTTACTTAATTCCACCTCTGGGTGTTTGCAGACAATCAGAAGCTTCCTGGCATTACAGGGGCGTCGACATTCCAAACAATGTTTCCTGGCAAAGGTCGCTTGCTAGGATTAGCGATGTGCGCTTTGCATTACTAAATATTTTGTCAGTTTAAAATCTGAGAGGATATGTATTTGTCTGAGAAAAGGAAGTGGTGTGTGCAAAATGCATATCTTCATATGTATCCTTTCCTTACAGAATCCTAAGTCATCTCGACAAATACGTGATGGTTCTCATCGGTCAGTATACCTCCTGTAACATTCCTTTTTTTTATAGGGCATTTCTGTATGCATATGCTGTCCTCGATCCTTTCCCCTATAGTCATCACGAGCTTTGGAGTTTGTGACTGCCAGAGGTTTATGTCTACAGATCCCTGTGTCTGCTCTAGCTTGTATCCCATAGAGGATTACAGCTGAAAAGCTGTTACAAAGAATAGGTATGTTTAGTATTAATATATTTCCATATACATAAAAACTAGATCCTGCCATTATTTTCTATTAATAGTGAATAAATTTTCTAGATTTTAGTAAGAGCTTCACAAGGTAGAGGCTTTTGTAGTACACCTCTGTTACAAGGAAATACACGATTAATCATTGAAATGCAGTTGGTTCTTTCACAGCCACTAGAAAGAAGGGGAGTGTATGTTCTCTGAGTTTCCTTCATGAATATTTAACAAAACATTCGATCATTAGGGTCTGTAACTTACAAGCCATTGATCTGAACCAGATTTGCAACTGTGCTACGGTGTTAAATTTATAATGGGCTGAAACAGATGGTTTTATTCTAAAGGGGAAAAAAAGGCAAAGGCTGAATATTGATTTGGGGATTTAAAATGCAATATGAGAATAGAGCCAATTTAAGAATAGCTTTCACAGAAGATCCTCCACATAAGTGAGAGATTGAAATGATGGATAAAGTCACGCTTACTATGTGAAATCAGCTGTCTAGTGTAGATAATCTGCTTACAAAATCATTATGGTTGGGTCCTGCTGATGTCTTCACTCCATGCCAACAATTTAACTCACTAGAAAATTCCTCAATTATTTGTTTCTGATTTACTTAATTTCTTAAAACTGGTTGCAAGCTAGTTCCATGTAGAACACATAAGAACCACTCAGCATATTAGAGCATGGAATGGGACAGGAACATAAAGTTTGCACAGATAGTTTTCTTTTTTATATTTTTGGTCTTTAGGGCAGAAGTATACTTGTCATGTTTTGTTTCCCCCCAAGATGCTTGAGATCTTGCAGTTTACCAAAATCACCTGTCTCTAGAATTGCTTACATCTGGGCTAGGCTACATGTTCTCATATCTAAGTTTGACCTAGATTCACTCAACTTTACATGCATTTCAATTCAGTGTTTTGTCTGAGTATCTATAAATCTGAGTGAGTGCCACTGTGGTTTAATTCAGAATGCAGCTGAGCAGCGCGCAGCCATTTGCTCACTCCCCCCCTCCCCCTGCAGGAAATGTGGAAGCAGGAACAGCACTCAGCAGGTGCTTTCTGGATTCTGCTTGTCCTCTTGATATCCAAGACAGAATCTAATCTGGAAGGAAAGAAAGATAAACTGTTGTACCTATTTTTAACTCTAAGTTGTGCTTCTTTTTTTCCCCCTCAAATTTTTAGTTTCTCTGTGGATTTGACAACTACTTACCCATCTATTCCCTCCCCAGCTGATTCTTCCCTGGTGCTGGTCTCCTTTATTTTCGAGATAATGGTTATTTTTATTCGAGAGGGAAGAAAAGAAATTGCCTTTTAACATAGCTGGTTTACCTTAACTTTGTTCTCTGTAAGTCAGTTGAAATAAGAGTGAGATTTAACAATGGAAACACATCCAAGGCATGTTCTTGACAGACAAGTAAGCACATTCCCTAAAGGAGTGAATCAATATACTATAAGTAGAAAGAGAATGGCAATAGAACAAATCGCATAAGTTTTGAATGAAATCCACAAAAAAAAATCAAAATGAACTTTATGAACAAAACACAGAGAGATCACTTCAATGAAATCATTTTTATTTCAAAAGAAAAATAAATATTTTACTATTCTAGAGCAAAATCCTTAGGAAGATGGAGGAATGTTTGCCCTGAAGTGGTTGTGAAGAATCCTGCAGTGATGACAGCCTTTATAGAACACAAGATTTACACTAAAATAAAGGACCCTTCTGGTGCCAGATATAATCTTCATATATAATACTTGCTTGCCAACTCTAGGAGATATCCACCCTTTCCAGGAGAGATGTCTTTCTTTCCCCTCACACAGGAACACAGCTTTCCCTAGCAGCTTTGCTGCTACTGTGGAGAAGGCAATGGCACACAGGATTGCATAGGATACTACCCACAGCAATTAACTTCCTTAAGGATTCAGCCCTTCCAGAGCTGTTACGCTAGCCAAAATCATGTGCTCCTGTATCAAATGCAGCAGATGTTGCAGAATTGTTTAGTTTGGTGCCACCTGAAGGTCCATTCCTATTTCCCTCTATTGGCACAGTAACCATGGAAACAGCCTGTAGATGAATGCCCTCATCTCCTCAACATGTTGGGAGTCGATGAATTTCCCTGAGGGTCATTTGGAAGGCAAAATTCACCCTCCAAACCCATGCCTGTGTCATGATAAATTCTGAACAATATTAAGGAATATATACTAGTAATGATAGTATATATTCCTTAGTACATATGTATTTGCTAATCATTTAATAATGTTTCTTGAGTAATTTTAATGATGTCCTGAAAATTTGAAAGATGCTTTCTTTGTAACTGTTAACGAGATGACTTAGGAGGATAAGTGGACAAGAGAGAGTACGGCATTCAGATCTCAGCTCCCCAAAGCTGAGAAACTGGTGAGGGCAAGGAACAAGTGCTTGAAAGAAGGATTACTAACGGCTGCACTGGAATGACCAACAGATAATAATTGCATTGAAAAGGAAGCAAGTAAACTTGTTAGTACTTCAGGAGAAAACTGCCTTGCTTTGTAGGTATTTCTGGGCTATTTACCTGGTTCTGTGGCAAGATATTAATGAACAATGTAGTATATAATGTGTTCTCACTGCTAAGAATGCTCATGATAACCTGGGCTGCATTAGGCAAAGTACTGTCAGAAGGTTTGAGGGAGGTGATCCTTCCCTATACTCAGCACTTGGTGAGACTACACATGAAATACTGGGTCCAGTTCTGGATCCTCCAGTACTAGAGTTATGGATGTACTGGAGAGAGTCCAGAAAGGGCCACAGAGATGCTGAAGGGACTGGAAATCTCTTCTGTGAGGAGATGCTGAGAGATCTGTGGCTGCTCAACCTGAAGAAGAGGCGGCTCATGGGGGATCTTATCAATGTGCATGAATACCTGAAGAGAGGGTGCAAAGAAGATGGAGACAGGTTCTTTTCAGTGGTGCCCAGTGGCAGAGCAAGAGGCAGTGGGCAGAAACTGGAGCAGCAGAAGTTCCCAGTGAATATCGGGCATCACTTCTGTGCTGTGCAGGTGATGGAGCACTGGCGCAGGCTGCCCAGAGGCAATGGAATCTCCTCTGTTGTATTAGGCATGTTACGGAGCATTCGGGTTGTAATGCAGAAGGCCCTTCCCCATTTGCTTGCTATTAGTTGGCCTACTTACTTGAACCTGTGTCGTAAGATGGGGAGGCTGTACTTCTTTGTTTTCATAACAAGGTGTATAACTACCCTGTATATGGCTTTTCAGAAGTGAGTGGACAGAGCGGGATATTCAATATGGTTGGCCAGAAGCCCGTGTGAGCTTCTGGAACAGTCTAGTAAAAGATAAGAAATACTATATAGTTCTGTAGCTTTTACCAATAAACGCCATTTTGCTGCTCATCATATTGATGTGTAAAGTGCAGTTACTGGCCAGGACCGGGTTTTGGTTCTCTGCGCGCAAGGGTAATACGAAAAGGGTCGCCGGAGTTCGGTAACACTCCTCCTTGGAAATCTTCACAATTTCTTGCAGGGTTTGGGCCAGAGGGACTCAGAGTGCCCTGCCCACCTCAGCCGTTCTGTGATTCTGTTAATATCTCTCCAGTAGAAAAGCCGTTAGAACTTTCCAAGTCCAGATTCTTGCTATTCCTTATTACTATTTGACAACATTCTATTTTATGCAAAATTGTGATTTCTTGTTTACTTGATCTTGCAAACCAGGAATGTACCTCGCAAATCAGACTACTTTCCCAGGATTCAAAAAGGGCATTAGCAACTCATTTAAAACTCATGCTGAAGCCAATTACAATTTACTCATGAGCTGACACAAAGCAACAAACTCTCTGACAGAAGTGCAGTCACAGTGAGCTCCTAATGGCTTGCCTTAGTCATACAGCACCAAAGTATTTTTCTGTAATTACTACTAAGTTTGCTGTTAGAAAACCAGCATCATCCTTCTCTGTTCTAGCTCCTTGACTCTAATACTTTTTGGTTCACAAATAATCAAAGCATATCAAGTGACAACACAATTAATATTGATCTACTGACACCCAGGCTATTAGTGTGAGAGAATCAGAATCTTCTAAATCTTCCAGCACTTGCCCTGCAACTACTCAGATGACAGACAAATCTTCCTTGTGCTGTGTGAGAATTAGTGTGCATAGAAGCAAATGTCCTTGTGCATCACAGCTTGCCACTGCAATTCACTTTTTTTCTTAATCTCTTTGTACTACTTCTTAGAAGATCTGTAATTCTGAAGGTGCAAGCAATGTTCATAGAATCATAGAATGGCCTGGCTTGAAAAGGACCTCAAAGATCATCGAGTTTCAACGCCCCTGATGAGTGCAGGGTCGCCAACCACTAGACCAGGCTGCCCAGAGCCACATCCAGTCTGGCCTTGAATGCCTCCAGGGACGGGGCATCCATAACCTTCTTGGGCAACCTGTTCCAGTGCGTCACCAACGTCTGAGTGAAAAACTTCCTCCTAATATCTAACCTACATTTCCCCTGTCTCAGTTTAAAACCATTCCCCCCTTGTCCTATCGCTATCCACCCTCGTGAACAATCGTTCCCCCTCCTGTTTATACACTCCCTTCAAGTACTGGAAGGCCACAATGAGGTCTGCCCAGAGCCTTCTCTTCTCCAAGCTAAACAAGCCCAGTTCCCTCAACCTTTCCTCATAGGAGAGGTGCTCCAGCCCTCTGATCATCTTGGTGGCCCTCCTCTGAACTCATTCCAAGAGCTCCATGTCTTTCTTGTGCTGGGGGCCCCAGGCCTGGATGCAGTACTCCAGATGGGGCCTCACAAGAGCTGAGTAGAGGGGAACAATCACCTCCCTCTCCCTGCTTGCCACTCCTCTTTTGATGCAGCCCAGAACACAGTTGGCCTTCCGAGCTGCCAGAGCACACTGCTGGCTCATGTCCAGCTTCTCATCCACCAGGACCCCCAAGTCCCTCTCCACAGGGCTGCTCTTGAGGAGTTCTTCCCCCAGTTTGTATAAATACCTGGGATTGCCTCAGCCCAAGTGCAGCACCTTGCATTTGGCCTTGTTGAACCTCATTAGGTTATGTTCATCATCTCTGAATTGCCAAGGAGGAGTGGTTATAAGAATGCTACTGCTATAGTTTCATGAGACACATTACCCTTCCTGCCTTTTCTACAGCAAAAACATCAGCCAAAACCTCATTTCTGGGGAAATCAGCAGCACAGCGTGTGACGACAGTCACATTCAAGCAGGCTTAAGCACTTCCAACATACTCTGAGAGTCTGAGGTATGGATGAGCTTGGAATCTCCTCTGAAACACTATAGCAGAAATAAACCTTTTCTTGCTCAAAAACAGCAGGTGTGATCTCAGGAACAGTATTTATTTGAAATGGCTTCTGGATCATATTGTATCCTGTAGTCACAGTTTCAAACATTCAATAGTTAAAACTAAAGAAATCTCATTCCTTTTGTCTGTGATGCCAGTGTTGGGAGTCCACAAGCATCCCAGCAGAACAGCAAGCCTAGTAGTGGTGGAATGGTGGTGACGACTTTGATAAATCTTTGCCAGACAGACACATTTGTGGCATGAATTTTAATATCAGAATTTTTGAACTCTTTGTATACCCTTATTCTTCAGGATTCTGTGAAACTGCAGTGTAATGTAGGAGCTTGGTGAATAAAGAAAGAGACAAGATTAAAACTGAATTGAAAATAGAAGAATGTAGTTTACATCCATGGCTCACTCTTTTGGTTGTAGTTGTTCTCCAGTATTTTTAAGGGAAATAGAGAAATCAAATCTAGATATGTTTCAAAATCCTCATAAAGTCTGAGAAGAAATGTAATTAAGTTCAACTTTGTGAATGCTGACCCATACAATGTTTACGAGGACCCCAGAAACACTGATAGGGATACATAGAAAATATTATCTACAGAGCACATACAAAGATTTTATTTTTTTATTTTTTAGAACACTGATTTTGATGTTGATTTTGGTATAAACTTGCCTGCATGCATATAATATAGTATGACACCAACTCTTTAGAACTTATCATTTCTCATTTAGCATCTGGGAAATTTCACATGGCTCTGCCACCTCTAAACTATTACTTTTGAAAAATGAGTTAAAACATGATTCACAAAAGAGGAAAGATCCCCTTTTATTTCCACGTAAACCCACTTTGCAGCTTCTGTATCACTGATAAAACCCTCTTGTCTCTCACAATTTTGCCTCAAAATGTCTACAGGTCTTGAAACTCAGGTTCATTCAACTTTATTATGATGCAGCAGCTTTCTTTAGCAGTCAGCTTTCATTTACCATTTCAGCAGTCAGCTTTCATTTACCTCAGCATGTTTAACTGCAATTTCATGGAATCCATTATTTTTCAGCTGACATGCAGTGGCTCTCCTTGATCTTTTGTATATCTCAGCCTTTTTTTTTTTTTTTTTTAAGAAAGCATATATCTCTACTTAAGAATAAAGTAATCGTGGAAGTCTTGGTGGAAAACACTTTGGGGTCACTATTTGAAATAAACACATTCATATTT
Source organism: Numida meleagris (assembly GCF_002078875.1). Lineage (NCBI taxonomy): Eukaryota > Metazoa > Chordata > Aves > Galliformes > Numididae > Numida > Numida meleagris. The sequence goes on from NC_034410.1 coordinate 99,947,771, forward strand.
GTTTACAGAGAAATAAAAGATGAGAAAGCAGGAAAATCTTAAGTGCCACTTTTAAATGTCAAGATGGAGATTTCAATTAGAAGGACCTTCTTGTCTTTGAGCTGGTAGGAGGCTTATAAATAAAGTTGTTCACCCACAGTTTGTCCACTTTTGTTTGTTTCCATCCCTTGCAGATCACTGTGACTGTAAATCACGCTGCTTAGTCTCACCGTCTACAAAGAACAGCTCTGCCTCCCTGCCTGCTCCCACTGCAGCTCACTCCCCAAAAGCTGTACAAGCAGTTTGATCATCTGGCTGAAAAACAAATATTGGGTTATTACTTTAAATGTGGGGTAGATTTTCAGCTTTCATAAATTGTTCAATATCAGAAGTTCAGAGCCAAATTTTCTCTTTTCCTGTTTATTATCTCCATATTGTCCAAGAACTTCAGCTAAGTTCAGCTCCGTAAATGCATCCTACATGCAAAGATACCAGGCACCACTCCAAGACTCCTTCTCACCATCCTGGTTGTTAACCTCTTCCTTCCCAAGTGCAAAGTCATACTTGTTCCTACCCTGCTTTACTCCAGAACCTAAATATAGATGAAATTCAGACCCACGTCCTCATGCTAAGACTTGCCACCCACTTTATAGTAGGGGTGCTTATTTTGCATAGCACCATGCAGAATGATCTACAAAAGCCTTCAATAATGTAGCTCTGGTCTTCATGCTGATGGTCATGCTTGTACTTCTCCTGGACTAACTAGTCCTGCTACAAAGCAAGATTATTAATTGCCTGAGGGCATGGTGCCAAAATGAAGCAGTAGTGACTGTTCTGTGTCCTGAGCTAATTCATCAGTGTGACACAGGGTTGTCTAGACATACCAGCCTGGACAGAGCTCATCCCTCTGCATGATGCAAACACTCACTTCCTATTAGGCAAAATACAGAACACTTTCAACAAAGTCAGTTGGCCAGAAAGAAAAAGAGCCGAGTCTGTTGTGTTAGCTTTTCTTAGGGATGTGCATCCTTTCCCACCATAGCTGTGATGAGCAGAATTTGCTTGTGGCTGTTTTTCTCCAGTGTAGCTATAAGGTGACGAGAGGTCAAGTCTTGGAAAGAGTATTAGGAGGCCTTCCATTTCTAGCTACTGCAGCTTATGCTAAATACAGACAAAATGATGCCTGACTGAGTTTCCAAATCAGAAGAAACACTGGGACCATTTGTCCACAGATGGAGCTATCTGAGACTCTAAATACTGAATTTGTGCTGATTGTGCCATTTATGCCTTTCATTGCTGTCGTGCTTCTGTTATGAAGGTGCTAGGTCCCAAGGTGTGCACTGGGACAACTTCTCCTTCCAAAAAGGCTATGGGCACTTTGATACAGAATCACAGAATATCCTGAGTTGGAAGGGGCCCACATGACCTCGAGTCCAACCCCTGGCTCCACAAGAAGGCTCCACAGAATCCAACCCCCATGCCTGAGAGCGCTGACCAGACACTCATTGAACACCAGATTTGTGCCCTAACCACTTGCCTGAGCAGCCTGTTCCATGCCCACCACGTTCTGGTACAAAACCTTTCCCTAACCCCCAGCATGCCCCTCCCCTGACACAGCTCCATGCTGTTCCCTCAGGCTCAGTTGCAGTCCTCAGAGAGCAGAGCTGAATGCCGCCCCTCCACTCTGTGAGGGGCTGCAGCCACCATGAGGCCTCCCCTCAGCTCTCTATGTTCTGGACTGAACAAAAGAAGGGACATGCAGCTTCTCCTCATACATCTTGCCCTCTGGACCCTTCACCATCTTCACAGCTCTCCTTTGGACACACTCTAATAGCTCTATGTCCTTTTTATATTGAGGTGCCTGAAACTGCTCACAGTGATAAAAGTGAGGCCGTACAGTCAGGCCGTACAGTCAAGAGCAGAGTGGGACAATCCCTTCCCTTGACTGGTCAGCTTGTTGTGCTGTAGGAACAGAAAATGAGAAAATCATTGAAGTTTTCCTTATAACCCATTCATAAAGTGATTTAAGATTAAGATTTGTGAGAAGAGTGCATATTATATCTTTTGCAGAAGGTTCCACCAGATTGGAGAAAGTACATGATAAAGCAATAATTTCATCACTGGCTACAGTGGGGGGATGTAAGTATCTGGTCACTTGTATAATTTACAAGGATGTGAAATCAAACCTATCTCACCTAAAAGGTAGTGAGAACAATTTCACTTATTTATTTGTTTGTTTGTTTGTTTGAGTCCATCATTGTTACTTCAAAATTGGCTTGATAGGAAAATAAATATGAAAAGCTGCATAGCAGTCATTTTGACTGTTGTGTAGAATGTAAATTTTATATCTAACTCCTCGTCCATGTTTTGTTGTCCAAAGACAGCTAACAGTAAGGCATTTTTTATATAGAAATTTAGGCATGTGGAAGGGGCCTTTAGCATCAGTTCACTCTTTCAGAGGTGTGAATGAAAATGGACAGCTTCTATTCTGCTTGTCTTTGATTCACATCATGGCCTATGAGTCACAACCATAGGAAGAGAAGAAGATGTTGCATGATGCAGTTCTAGAGGTTAGTTTATAAACGTGTTGTAGAGGAATTGGCCTCAGGTAAAAATTATTTACAAAACATATAACATGACTTTGCTTCAATTACAGCTCTAAATTTACATTTAATGGAGCTTGTAAGCTGGAAGATAAGGCTCAGGTATGGCTGTGTCTTCAAAAATACAGAGTTGCTATATTACCAAGGTCAGCACACTGTCCTAGAAAGTTCTGAAATGAGACTACCTTTTCTTGTCTAGGTCAGTTCAGGGCTTAGGGGTTAAGAGGATTAAAACTTCCTTTTTGGGGCAGAAAATGTTAGCACTAACTCAGGTGTTCTAGAAACAATGAATAATATGAAGATCAAGAAGGTACAAAAAATTTCTATGAGAATTTTCCCCTTCCCTCCCTCCCTGTCTTCTTCCTTTTCTCTCTTCCTCTCTCTTTTCCTCTTTTATTTCCTTCCTTCCTTCTTTCCTCCCTCTCTTCCTTCCACCTTCTCTTCCTCTCTTTTTTCTACTCTTCCACCCTCCTCCCTTCTTTCTACCCTTTCACCCTTCCACTGTCTTTCCTTTCTGCTCCATCTTCCCTATGTAAAAGTAATGATAGGCCCGAACTAAACCTAGGTGATCTTTGTAATTAAGATTTTTTTTTTAAGTTTTACTTTCAGTGTGTATGCAATCTGCCAGGCTGCATTTCATTTGCTCATTGCTTACATCACCTGCCTTCTGTGCTTTAAGTGTGTGGAAATTTTAATTTATCATTAAAAGTATTAAAAAAAAAGTTGAGAATTACTGATATGAATTTCTGTGCACTCTGGTGATTATAAGATTTTGAAGAAATAAGAACCCTGTGTCATAAAATCTCATTTGTTAATTCATATAATTGAACTCTATAGGTACAGTTTGCAGATGAAAAAGTAAGTATTAAAAAACAGCAGGTTGAAGTGAGAAAAAATATTTACTCAGTAGTATTGTGTGAAAGCCTTGCAGGAATTCATAAACTTTGGAGACTAGTTGTCCTAGTGGATTTATCAGAGCTGATGAACTCAGGATATCATAAGCTGGCCAGGTCTGCCGAAGGCCACCAACAGACAACACCAACAGTAATTCACATTAATCTGACCAGATCCAAGAAGGATTTTCTCTTTCTGTTCAAAGAAAGACTATAAGATTATATCTGCACCTGATGAAACAAGGGAACCCTTGGGGGATTTTCTGTCCTTCTGCTTCTGAGTAAGCAGCTGGGGCTGGCTCCCAAGCTGCTGCTTCAGCTGGGCTGCCAGAAGTGAGACTGGGAGTCTGCGTGTGAAATACATGGGGGAATATACACCACATGAATATTTTTCTGCTGTTAATAATAGTCTACTATCAACTGCTATACTATTAACAATTTCGTTAATTAAAATAGTTCCAATAAGTATTGGTTGTGACATATGTCTCCCTTGCCTTGACCCCTGTCGGGAAAAACAGAACTTGAAACAAACGGTTTGGGGTAAGGCATGTGAAATAACAATTCAAGTATGGTAAGCCTAGAGAAAAGTCAGAATCTGATGAAGGTGCATCGGCAACATCTAAAAATCTCTTCTACCTCCCTAAGCTCTTGAGCAATGTTGAGTCACCGTCAAGGATCTGACCTGAAGGTTACTCTGCTCCCCAGGGTGAAGAGTTTAACCAGCTACTGTGGTTTTTTCTGTCCCCAAATCTGTGCATTTGTGAACAGGAGAAGATGATTCAAAAAATATTTCCATATACATTGACAGTGTAGAAGAGCAAAAAATTTAAGCAAACAAAATGGTCATTAGTAGCTCTCCCATCCTTTCTCCATGCACCTTGAATATTGCCTACTTATGCAGCCTCTATCATCCAGTCCTGTCCTATATATTGATATATATGGTTCTGTGCAATAGGAAGCCCATAATTTGGGTATGATGACCCACCTAAAGCTAATCTGCTGCATTTACAGGTAGGCTTGCAGGCTTACACTGTCAGTACCACTCTCAAGCTCAGCTCCTGCATTGTTTGGGGGCTGAGTACAGAGAAGACCCTTCGGCACTGGAATGAACTTGTCTTTGCTTCTGGGTTAGACAGCAGAAGCTGCTCACTTCAGATTTATATTTTATTGCTTCTGGAACTGAGTTTACTTCTCACCTTAGACAATAATGTAAAATCTGGACTATCTGAGAATATCTGGTGAGGAGTAAACAAGCTTCTTCCCAAATATGATTTATGTGGGAAAAGTGATTTTTTCAGTTTAATAAAATTTATTTATTAAAATTTACTCACTTTTAATTTTCATATTACTGATCACTCAATATACTGCAAGCTTCTGCCAAGTAATCAAATATTTGGGAACCTACTTAACAGACAGCTGATTAATTGCCCGCTTGCAATATAGTATTTGAAAATGTGATAGTGGTTTGTGTCACACGTCTTCAGCTCCTTTCAGGTCTCAGGTACTGGAACCATGACATTCAAAGGATGTTTTCCTGATGAAATGTGTTAATACTTTACCATATATAGCCACTCATGATGAATTGCTTTGGCATTCACTGTAAGAACATTAACCAAGATGAACCCATTTGGCGTCAGTGTAATATATAGCTCCCTGGACATCCCCTTGGAGTTTAACGTTCATTTCAAAAACATTTTTTCAAAAGAGTTTTAAACTAATGCTTTAATGTTTTAAAATTAACAGACAAGCCCTTCAAATTATATTTTTTCACTTCAGCCTCCTAAATATTGTGCATATTGGCTAACCTATAGGACTGAAATCACTGTTCTCAAGGGAAGTGCTGAGAACTGCAGTCCTTTAACATACTTGTCCTTTAACACATGTTTAAAATCACAGTCTTCAATGGAAATAATGTAGTTTCTGTTAAATGGCCTTGAACTGCTATTCATATATTCAGATGTTTGCATACTGGTTATTCCTTTGCTTGTGTTACTGAGCCTTCTAAAATGAATCATACATACAGAGCAACAAACAGGTGGTTATTCCTTTCTTATTATCTAGTCTATCCATGTGTTTATCTTTGCCATCCCTTTTGTTTACTCAAGTGAAATAGCCTTGTGTTTTAATTTATAAACTGGAAGGTACCTCTGGAAATTCTGTAAAGGCATCTTTCCCCGTCCTTCCTTCCAGCCACCACTAAAAGGTTAGGTAAATGCTGCTGGTACTGCCTGGTCTAGCACTCCACATTTGGCACATGGTCTAGACTGTGGGACAGTAACGAATTGTTGTGTGTATCACCGGGGTATGCTGTGGATGGACTGTAGAGTTTTGCCCATGCCACTCAGGCAGTGGAAAAACATGTTATCTGTGATAGCATGTAAATCATATTTAGATTATATAAATCCCTAATGGACTCCAAGTACCAGTATGATCATTGAAGGATAATTGATGTTTCTATAGAGGTGTTTTGAGACTGAGAATGTAGCCAGATTTTAATCCAGTCAGGGTTTGCTATTACTAATCAAATGTCAAATAGCACTAGGTCAACTGCTTAATTTTGTAAAATGAAAAAAATGTTAATTTGACAAGATCTATTTTTCATAAGCCTAGACCATATTCATTAATTAATTAGTGTCACTGCAAGATATAGGTCCATATTATATTTATTACCATCCATTAACTCTCCTGAGCTGGTAGTTGTACTGTTTAGTTGTTGAATGAACTACATCAGGACAAGTCCTTTTAAAAGCATCACATTTTTTTTTCCTTGCAGTTTTCTGAGATTTCTACCTTGTTACAAGACTCATTGAAAAATGACATTACTGGCCCAGTGATCTTAATCAACATTTTAAAATGAAGGTTTCAAGTTCACTATCCCAACCTATTTAAACAGTTTTGAGATTACTGTAGCTTTACTATTTTTTTAACTGTTGAAAAGGGGAGTATTGCATCGTCACGATTTGGCACATTAAAATAATCATATTTTCTTCCTCGTGTACAGGCTTGCTGAAAAGTCCCATCTTTTCTGCATGATTACTGATTGCTTTCATCATTTCCTTCTACTAATGGATGTGTGTAGTGTCTCCAGGGACAATAAGATATGCTGCCCAATGAACTGCAATCCTACATTTCCTTTTTTCCTCAAATGTATTTGAAAGATAAGCATCTCACAAGAAGAACAACAAAAGTCTGATGTAAACATCCAAGAACTCCTATAACCGATCTTAATTCTGGATGTCAGGTATGCCTCCATTCATTTCTTGATGTCTACTATTAAATTTCTGGCTTCTAAGTTATACTGTTAATAAAAACATCTTCTTTGGTCCCCCACCCTATATACAAGTATTTTCATACATTCCTTCACTTTTCTTCTAAAATACTTTTGTTTGTTTGTTTGCTTTCAATCAGTGTAACATTATCTCTGGATTCTTGAGCTAGATCATGGATAAACAGATTTTTTTGAACATTAAATAAAACAGTTTTCAACTTTTCCTGACACATTTTTTTTTCCTCTTGGTATTTAATGTTATTTATAATAACTGATTGGACTCATAAGTATTTTTAGCTTTGCAAATATTCTTGAAAAAAACTAAGTATGTATGTTTGGGGTTGACACTTTGTTCTGTTATTGATATAATAAATGTAACCACTGATTTAATCAAATCTCTGATGAATTCATTTTTCTATCTCACAGCATGGTCCACAAAGTTGAATACAACTTTTCCTAAATCTGAAAGTCTTCAACTAAAATCTTTGGAAATACTAGCAATGCTTAATACTGACTGTATGAGACCCTCAGTATACGTCAAATGGAAATTGTCCAAAAGAACACAGTGATTTTCGTTTTACCATGTGCTGGAAAGTGCTTAAGTAAAATTTGACTAACAATACTCATAGGAAATATCTACCCAGCAAGCATCTCAGAAGCACAGCTCTGAAGAAAGATGAGGCACTACAAGGATGTGTTTGCGCCTGCAGAGCATGAAAGGGTTATTGTCATGCATGAAGAGAAATTGTACTTCCTTTTAGTATTTTATTAAAAAAAATCCTGTAAGCATTTCCATCTCATCTAAGACCTAATTTTGTCTGTCTCTTCTAAACAGTAATAAGGATTCCAAGTAGAGCTTCAAGAAAATTTTGTCAAAATCCCATAAACTATTTTCACAAATCTTTTATGTTCATTTTCCTTCCAAATTTGAGCAAGAATTTAAAATCAAATGCTAATATATTCAAACAGGAAGACTGGGCTAGAATATTTATCATTCTGTTGACTAGGATACATAAAAAATACCACTGAGTCTATGACTAGTACATAATGAATAGCAAAAATTCCAAAAAAAATACTGGAAAATAAATCCAAAAGCACAAATTTGTATGAATGTAAGTAAGGTAAAGAATAATTTTTGGAGAAAAAGATGTCCAATAGATTGGTTTACTACCAAAGCTTAAAAAGAAGAAAAAAACTCTCACTACTCCTCCAGAACAATTCATTAGTTCTCGGCTGTACCCATAAATAAAAAAGAGAGAAAACTAAAAAATACAATGTACCCTATCTTCTTTCCTTTTCTGTAGAATGTCTTACCAAAAGTTTATGTGTGAAGATTACAAATGAACCCACAGAGCATGATATATAGAGAGGCCAAAAGTAAAATTATTTCTCTTATTGAAGGTTATCACCAAGATGCTCAACCTTCTTCTTGTTGAATATAATACTTCATCTGCATAAACATTTCACAGTGTTGCATTAATCCGAATTACTACTGAATAGAACAAATGTCTTGTATGCACTGTCATTCAGCGGTGTTATATTCCATATGGAAACAGTAGGTAGTATATTCTCCCAGCAGAGAAGAAGGATGTTTCCTTGGGATGACTTAGAAAGTCTTTCCTTTGAAGTTGCATTCTCTGACCCTTCCTTACCTTAGCCATTCTTTAAGAACCATGACAGAGTCTAGCAGCAGCCCTTCTGGTCTGTGTCAGTAATCTGTTCAATAGGAACAAGCTCAGATAATATCTGCTGAACTTGTTTCATAATGCATACAGCTAGCTGTGAGCTTTGTGCCTTCCTTGGCACAGAGGAAGGCCAAGTTTTCATTCTAAGATATTCTGCAGAGCAACACCAGCTAAGGACATGGTGAAACAAAAGGCTCGCAAGGCAGCATTACTTTTACAAAACTGGCCCATTCAGAGCACTGTGCTGCAATTTACCCATGAAACTACAGATGGAAAAACAAAGCATGTATTTGCAGTGCATTTTTATGGTTCGTGTTTGTCTTCTTCTCTTTTTTCCCTTGTTGAATTATACATAGTGGTGGCTGTGGGTGACCAAAAAAGTTGTTGTTTATCTCTTTTTGCCTGAGATTCTGTTTAGGTCTTACTCTGTTTGATAATTCACAGAATTAATTTCTATCAGTATTTTTAGAGTGAATCCTGATGAAGGTGGGTTTGCTTTTTTCCACCTCTCTTTCTCCTCAACACTAATGCAAGAGTGAAACTTTGGGACTTTAATTTTATACTGCACTCTTTAGAGTTTCTCTATCTTTGATCCCATTGTACAAGAGCTTCCTAGCTGGATTTTTTCACTGCTGTTAGTTATTCATTATTCAGCCTTGAAATGTTTGGGCGTGACAGTGAGATCGAGACTACCTACTGCTCCCGGGGCTATCAGAATGGTTCTAGTGGTGAATCACGTTGCAAAATTGTGCACCCCAAACAGTCCCTTCCTCAGCTATGGCTGGAGTCTCGTCAACACTTTCTAATGCAGAAACTTGCTCACGCAGAGACTGCTGCTGCTTGCCCACCTGTGAACCAATCCTGGTGGTGTACCACCAGGGTGAAGCAAAGAAGGTTGATATGCCATAGTAATTAACTTTTCTTGCTATTATAATTTAGCCGCAATACAGCTGGCCAGCTTTGTGGGTCACATTATACCACATGCACCATCGGTTCCTGGCCCATGCTACAGAGTGCTGCCATGGCTGCCACAACATCAACAGTGATAATGGTGGAGAGACCATGGGAGACACTCAGACCTTTTTGAAACTCTACAGTAGGTAGATTGTGTGAATGTTGAATCCATGGATACTGCAGGAATTGTAGCAAAGTGCTATGAACAGTATGAAAGAGGAATATGCCAGAACTTAAGGTCTTTTCTGAAACTATTAAAATGTGAAGATACTTTAGGACCTTTGAAAACTGTCTGCTTTGTAAGAGCTAGAAATAACTTGCACTTCTGCAATTTTTTTTTTCATTTTTGATTCAGCAGTATTTTTTTTTTGGCATAGAACTGCACATGAATGTATTTGTAAGTCAGCATGGGATTGGGTGGTTGTTAAACTGGATGAATTTGTAGCTGAGGATTTTGAGAACACTTATGAAAAAACACATGTAGGGTGCATTCCAGAGTGAGAAATACCATAAAATCTGAACACATATTTAATATAAAAATACTATCCCACCACATGCTGTCAAAAATGCTGACACAAATTGTGAGGAGGGAGAGCTTATCTAGACATGACTGGGTGTCAGTGGAAGGTGTTTGCCTGCTGAGTGTCAGAGATACTTTGCTTCAGAGTCTTGGTCACAAGTATTCTGGGAAGTCTTCACTACAGAAGTGAACAGATAGTTCATCTTTGCCTCAAGAGACCCATTATCATACTCAGATACTGAACTTATTCTTTTGCCATGCTTATCAACAGGTCTGCAGTTAATTTCAGATGTCGCTGAAGAGCACAGTGGCTTGTGTGTTGGAGTCCACATGAAAGTACTTAATTCACTACTGCTTTCCGGGTTTCTCAGCTCCAGGTTCATTTGAACTGGACTGCAACAGGGAGTGCTAGCTGTCTATGCTTCCCTTTATGAGACAGAGTAATAGGACCCATCTTAAAAGAAACGAACATTCAAAACCATAAAAAACCAAAATTCACTTATTGTGAAATTTAAGACTGTTTTTCTAGTGTGTATGGTGATACCTCTTGACACAAGTGAATCTGACCCATTGTTTAGGAAACTGCAAGTGCAAGACTTGACTTCAGGCTAGGCTATTGAAAATTTGCACCAGGAAGGGATAAGCTACATGACCTTTTTTAGCAAAACTGTTTTGCAAGACAGAACTGATTCTGATTTTTATTTCCTAAACTTTAGATTACAATCTTGACATGCACAAAACTCTAAAAAGCAAATGAGTTTTTTTTTCTTTTTGCAGAGTTGCATATAAGATTATTGTTACATAGTCTTCTCTTCTGAATTAAGTTTTATTGTCATATCAGGTAACCAGATGAATGTTTGAATTTTTTTTTTTTTTATTTTCTGGAAAGAAAATAAAGGAAAAGGACAAAAGAAAAGGACAAAGGATAAAAGGGAAAAAAAAAAAGGAAAAGAAACAACCAGGAAATGTTTCATTGTCTTTTACTCCCAGGACTATGTTTGCTCTTTTCTGACAGTGCAGGTAGACACTGGCACTCTGAAGAGAAGTTGAGACCATTAGCAGTTTCTGTTGTGTTCCCCTACCAGCTATGCCTCAGAAAGTCACTGCTTCTTGCTATGCACTTCTTAGACTGCTGCTAAACATGAACATTTCAGAGATTACTGATTGTATTTATTCAACTAATTGTTTAGTTCTACTGTATTCCCCAAATCTCTTTAATTTAAGTCCTGTCTGACATCTATTCAAAGAAAAAGAGGGAAATTCTGAGCTGATTCAAATATCGACTTAGAGCAATTGTGGTTTTGCATGCAGTCAATACTGACCTTTTCCATTTGGAAAACTTGATTGGGTAAATGCTAGCTGTCTTTTCCACAGTGGTTTAACTAGTGAAGTAATATACACAAGTGTCTTCCAATGTACATGGGAAGATTTACGAGGAAAACATGATACCAGTAGGTGTCTTCAGTCCTCAAAGAATCTAGAACCTAAAGGATATCAAATTATATGTCCAATCTATTTTCATGCCAAATTGCTTGATCCTTGTGGGGTATACAGTACACTCACTATCCAGAAATATAGTCTATGGTGATTGTAGACCATCTTTTTCCCAAAAAACAGTGTTAGATTGAGTACTGGTATGTTTCATGACAGCAAGCTTGGAATTAGGAATGAAGGTATAAGAGTTCAAGAAAATCTGCTTAACGTGATCAAAAATGAAAAGATTTAGCTTTTCTTTCCATCTTCAGTGTTTTTTTCCATAGATATCAGAAGATAAGGAATGAATAGAACTATTCAGAATTATGAACATCTATTTTTACAGTTTTTCATCCATTTAAAAAATATTTTTAACTGTGAAGGTTCTATTTGGAATTCCAAATTTTAGATTTCAGAGACACTTTAACTCATGCTATCTCACTTGCAGTAGTTCTGTAGATAAAAAAATGCAATCTGCTCACCTTTCACAAAATATAGAACATTTAAAAAACATTCTAATAAAGCAGCAAGTAAAAAATGAGCATCCTCAGAATTACATGTCATGGCATAATTTTCATTCACCTTGAATGTATGAGAGCTGCTCTGAAAGTAAGACCTCCTATTTTATGATGTTGGCCCACAATGTCAGAGGTGGATGTTGGTGATATGGCAGTAGAGTCTGAACCTTCCCACCAACATTCCATTACATTTTGTTGCCATGTAACAGATGGCAGCAGAGGGGCATTCTGACAGAATGGCATCTGTGTCATTGAATTCTTTCATGTGGAAAAAATTACACTCATTGACATTCGTTGACGCTGAACGTTTCTGGAATCCAAACAGTGGATGTGAGCACAGTGAGACGGTGGGTGGTATGTTTTAGCAGTGACAACAGTGACAGTGTTTCACTTTTGCTGGTGCAGATTTTTATGAGCACAACATGCAGCTCTTGTTCATTGCTGGCTAAATTGCATAGCTAATGGTTGAAAAATAGTGTTGTGTAGCTGGGAATTTGCTCTATCAAATGGAGTTTCTGTGTTCATTGTATCTGTTGTATTTTCATTTCCATGAAAATCTGTTTATTTTCATTTCCATGAAAATAAATAGGAGGCATTACTTTCGGAGTGACCTGTAGCCCAAGACAATTCCTCTTCACTCAGTGTGGCCCAGGCGAGCCAGAAGATTGGACACCCATGCAGTACAGATGAAAGAATCACTGCTGCCCATTTGCATAGGCAGCATTGATAATTAGGGAGAAATTTCTGCTTTTGAAGACAGAAGTCAGACATGTCTGAACATTCTGCTAGATGTCATAATGGTACAGCCTCTGATCTTTAGTGTTTTGGTAGTCTCATGTTGTTGGTGTAAAAGATCATGATAGCAACTGTACCTCTAAGCTAGGGCAGTGGCTTCTACCTTCAGAAGAATGGCTAAAGGCTAATCCAGTCCTTTGCAAGAAAGATGTGTTGATTCTGTTACACCTTGTGTAAAGCAGACGCTGCATCTTCCTGTGATACTCAGACACACTCCCCTCTGTAGCCCATAACAGGCTTTCCCAAGCTCTATGATCCAGGTCTGCATGGTACTTATCCAGTCTTACTGTTGTGAAAACACACTATGTAATAATTCTTTTAGTAAAATTTGCATGAAATGCATAGTTTTTGCAAGAGTTGCAGGCCTGCAACACAATTTTCTATTTCTACTTTCTATTACACCTATTTTACTGTATTAGAACTGACCTGAGGGTAAGAAGAGACTGTGGACCACACTCAGAGTGCATTGACATAGCGTAACATTGTATGCACACCTGGGCATTGACTCTTAACTGCTAATAATATCAGTATCACTGAAGAAAATCTTGAAAAACATACAGGGTTTTTTTTTTTTTTTTTTTTTTTTTTGAGAATAATATCTTAATCAAATAAAATGCTCAGGTAGAAATACCTGATCATGATTATTACATACTAATACAGAAGCAATCAAAGGAAGCTGCTTATATGATAAAGAAGAGCACTGAATATTGGTGTAAAATATTTCATTAGTCTTCATTGCCATGAAAAGAATCCATTTCTTTCAAGACACAAAGGAATAACAATAATAGTGTCATTACTTCATCTTTTATTTCTTAGCAGTGTTTCAAAGTAGTACTGACAGCTAGAAGGATAAGTTTAAACCTTGCCAAGACCTTTCAGCAAACAGGAAAAAAAAAAAGTAAGTAGCTAGACTCAGAGACAATCCTCTCTAAGAACAAATGTTACAAGCACAAAAGGGCTTAGAAGTAAACTATTTTTAATTATTTGTTTGTGCACTAAAGTGAGGAGCCAGGTGATTAACAAGATTTGGAGGCTCAAAATGAGATAGGAGGAATAAAAGAGAGATTGCTGTTGACTGAGGCTTGCTGGGAGGTTATGCAGTGGAAATTCCAAGTCTGAAATTCAAAGATACTGTTTCCTGTTTCTAAGTCAGGAATGGTTCAGGACTACAAGTTCCACGCATTTCTAAGGATTAACATTTTAACTAATAAAGCAGGACAGACTGAAGGGACATCTATTACTAGCATTCTAACTCCTCAAGAAAGGTAAATGACAATGTTGATGTGTGGGAAGAAAACCTTTTTTTCATGATCTTCAACCTGCAGGGCTTCTGTTGATTACAAAATAAATCATAATTGGCTAAAACATAATATTCTGTAGGCTGTAAGAGGTAACCAAATAGTAGTTACAAATTGTCAGATTTTCTAGTAGGAAAATAATTAATCACACACCTAAAAATTAGCAGTTGTGTAAGTGCCAGAGATTATGATTATGCAGCTTTATTTATTTTATGCAAATATAATATAATACCCTACCACGTAAAAAAAAGATTCAGTACAAAATATAGTCAGTCACTGCTGGGGAAATCAATTGTGTTCCAAAGGTCCAACAGGATGCAGCCAACCTCATAAGGAGTACTGTATTCATTTCTTGGGTACCCTGGTAGGAAAGATATTGATGTATTGAAGCAAGTCCAGTGGAGGACAACCAAGATGATAAAGGGATAAGAAAACATGTTGTATAAGGAGACACTGAGAGAAATGGATTTATGTAATCTGAAGAAGATGTCTTGAGTAGTCTCGAGTTGTCCTCATCTACCTAATGTCAGGATTTAGAGAAAATAGAATAAAAGAAGAGGAGGCATCAGAAGGGAAAAGCCAACTAAAAGTTAAGGAAAAAGTCACATTGGTCAAACACTGCAAAAAGTTGCTCAGAGAGATTTTCTGAAGTCTACCTCCAGGTATTTAAAGTTTAATCAGACAAGATTCTAATATAACTCTGAAACTGGATCTTACTTTAAAATTAGTCCTGTGGAGAGCTGAGCCAGAAGACCTCCTGAACACTCTTACAATGTGTGTGATTATTGGACTAATTTATTTGTAGTTATTCAACATCAGAATTGATTTTGAGTAGGAAATGACTTTATTCTATCAGTTCTTAAAATGTTTGCATTCCCTCAGAAAAATGGAAATTCAGTAGTCTGCATAGAGTTAGAAACTAGTCTTTCGATCATTTTATTTGTCAAAGGATCCTTGGAGAAAGGAACAGGGATAAGTGTGAAGATGAACTGATGCCTGGGCACGAGGGGGTCTGTGAAAGAAAATATGAATCTCCAGATCCAGATTCTCCTCCATGATGGCAAACCTGAGGACTTTGAATCAGAAACTTGTGCCCAGCCAGGGAGATAGCGCTGACTGCTTGATGATAGATGGAGAGGAACCTCATGAGGTTCAACAAGGGCAAGTGCAGGGTCTTTCGTCTGGGGGGAATAACTACACACATCAGCACAGGTTAAGGGATGACCTGCTGGAAAGGAGCTCTGCAGAGAACCTGGGTGTGCTGGTGGACAACCAGTTGGTCATGAGCCAGCAGTGTGACCTTGTGGACAACAAGACCTATGGTAACCTCGGGCGCACTCACAAGAGTGTGGACAGCAGGTCAAGGGAGGTGATCCTCCCCCACTGCTTTTCCCTGATGAGGCCACATCTACAGTACTGCACCCAGGTCTGGTGCCTGCAATACAGGGAATATGTGGAGTTGTTGGAGAGGGTCCAGAGGAGGGCCACTAAGGTAATCAGAGCTCTAGAGCACCTCCCCTAGGAAGACAGGCTGAGGGAGCTGGGCTTGTTCAGCCTGGAGAAAAGAAGGCTGTGAGATGTCATTGCTGCCTTCCAATATTTAAAACGGGATTATAAACAGGAGTGGAATCAGGTTTTTGCAAGGGTAGACAGTGATAGGACAAGGGGGAATGGTTTTAAGTTCAAGGAGGGAAGGTTTAGACTGGATGTCAGGGGGGAAGTACTTCACAGAGAAAGTGGCGAGATGCTGAAACGTGCTGGACAGAGAGGTTGTGGATGCTCCATCCCTGGAGGTGTTCAAGGCCACGCTGGCTGGGGCCCTGGACAACTTGGTCTAGCACCAGATCTGGAGATTGGTTGCCCTGCCTGTGGCAGGGGGGTTGGAACTTGATGATGATGATTTTCCGTCTGTGTCTACTTGGTCCCTTCCAACCCAAGCTATTCTATGATTCTATGATCAGATGAAATATACCACTTAGCTTGTGTCTTGGCTCTGGAAGTGGCTTGTAAGCAGTGCATATGGGAAGTCATTCCCATCCCTGTCCTGATATTATGGTGCTACTCTTCCAGATCTTTACTCCACAATGTTTTATCATTGCCATGCACAACACATCTCTTTTCTTGTCTGGCAAAAACAATGTTGGGGCCTCTTTTGACCCCGCTAGGACAAGTTACCCTACTGGGCCAGGCCCCATTCTGACATTCTTGTGTGGACCATTTAGGTTATCATTACACAGAGCCCTCAGGGAGATGTAGTTATGCAGTGTCATGGTGTAGTTTACAAATTCCCCAGATGCATATCCTTTCTGCAGCATGAGTGTTATGCTTTGGGGGCTACAACCCAAGGATTGCATTTTTCAGCCTTTTTGTACATACACAGCTGAAGCCAAAAATACCACAGAACAGGGTCTACCACATAGGTGGGTTCCTTGAAAAACATACCTCAGAAAGTTCTGCTTTGTCTTCACTCCAGTTTCTAAAGTAATAACTTTTTAAGCATTTGATCCTTTTGATTCTCATCAGTTTTCCAATTTTTTGGAACAAGTTTCTGTAATCT
The DNA here is from genome assembly GCF_002078875.1 of Numida meleagris. Lineage (NCBI taxonomy): Eukaryota > Metazoa > Chordata > Aves > Galliformes > Numididae > Numida > Numida meleagris. The sequence goes on from NC_034410.1 coordinate 99,964,314, forward strand.
TACACCTTATCCTGGAGAAAGTTTGTATTGTGTTTTCAATTTCTTCTCCACAATATACCTTTTTATATTCATCAATTCTGAAGAACCAGATAGAAATAGGGATCAAGATCAGAAGACTAGTAAAGGCTATGAGAAAAAAAGTAAACATACACATATTCTTCCTCAAGAAAACCTTTATACTGTGGCTTTAGGACTGATTATGATGTTTTTCTGTCTATGTCTACATTACCCTGGTAGAGATCAGTATCAAACAGTAAGGTATTTTGTCTCTACTGATGTGACATTCCTTAAGGCTTGGGAATTGGATCATTCCAGCAGTGCCCACAAGCCCAAAGATATGTAGGGCAGTTTTAAGAGCTGATGTATCAGAGTGATTTATGGGAAAGAGATGCTTACCAGTGCCTAACATTGGCCAAAAGCACATTAGGATTTACAAGGTAAAATGCCTGACACCCTTGTTTCTCTGGAATATTTTGTTTTGAAAAACCAATTCAGCAATGGCAACTAAAGCCAATGAACTTGTGGAAAAAGCCGTTAAGATTTTAGAAAATCTTTTGCTTTGACTTTCAAAGTGGAAAGGGAGTATTCTGATCATTCAGAATGTCTCACCTTCCACATCATAAGAATAGTTCAGTCCACACACACTGAACTCTCAAATTCCCTGCTTTCAGTGATAATGAATTGCTCACCACTACATTATACCACATCTTAGTTTTAAGTGTGGTACATAAAAAAAAAGACATTTTCAAAGAATATTACACAGAATAAAGTTTAAAGGATGCCTCAGAGCTTACTCCATATGTTAGAGCTATTAATAAAACTTCAAGATAATAAAAAATCCACAATGAACTTGTGCAGAATTACTTTTCGCTGATATTAAGATTATACTGGAACTGATATGCTATCTGTGTAGATTAATACAGTCGCATTTTTTCACATGGAATCCAAATTGGATAAGTTTAATTGTGTAGAGAAGAGTTTCCATGGCTGCTTTTTACTTTGTATTATTCTCAGTGACTAGTATCATCTTATTTCTTAAGCTTGGAGATTATCAACGGGATAATTTGTGGGGAAGTCTCATCCATTGCATAGGATTTTTAACTACACAGAGCCCATTAAAACTGACAAGAACTGTGAAGCTAAAACCCTGTTGTTTGGAGAATATGCCATTCTCAGTGGTTCTCAAGTGTATCACACAGTCATGTGAAAGGCTTCTATTATCTCATAGACTGTCAACAGGGGATTAAAGCCTGACACTGAAAACCTTCAGAGAAATGTCTCCTACTTCAAAATAAATGAAGCTACTCATACCTGAATGTCTCCTGTCTAGATAGTGGGAAAAACACAGTATGAGTGATCTTAAGTCTACCATTTAGAGTCAAGTGATTGCTCCCTTCCAATGTCAATCTAACTAATTCATCAAGAGTCATAAAAAAGATACTGCTGCTACAAACCTCGTTATACCAGAGGAAACCAGTTAATGTGCTTCAGGGGCATGGGCATGGGCTCACATGGGCAGGCCATCATCTGTTTGGTAATCTTGGTTCACTGATTGAATCAGTGGATGTCCTGAGTAAACAGTCTTTTTAAGATGTTCACTTCTTCCTGCACACTTATCATTGCTCCTTCCTGCTACTGTCCTTGCAGAGCAGGCATGAGAATCTTGCAGAGTGCTGAGGTAAGATGATAGCTATTTTAATGACTGTTTGTAAAGGATTTACTGTACCATTTACCATGTGCAGTGGTTCACACTAAATACTACCCAGTATATCCTTTCCAGTCTGTAAATAACTAGTAATCCCATGTTATGAGGATGATGTATAATCAAATTCTGTAAATTCTCATTTTGAAAATAGTCAAGTTATTAAAGGTTAAGAAGAACCAGTTCCTCTCACAGAGATAGACATCCTCCTTTCATGCATTGCTCTCTAGAAAGGAGGTAGTTCAGGTTTGTAAGTGTCAACTAACCAAAAGACAACAAGTTAACTTGCAAAAGGCAACACATCCCTCACTTTCAAATGTTACAGATTCACAACATCACAGAATCATAGGGGCTGGAAGGGACCTCTGGAGACAATCTAGTCCAACCCCTTGCTAAAGAAGATTCCCTACACTAGCTTGCATAAGTATCCAGGCAGGTTTTGAATATCTCTGGAGAAAGAGACTCCACTGCCTCTGTGGGCAGCCTGTTCCAGAGCTCTGTTACCTTCACAGAAAATAAGTTTTTCTCATTTTCGGATGGAAGTTCCTATATTCCAGTTTGTGCCCATTGCCCCTTGTCCTGTCACTGGGCACCTCTGAAAAGAACCTTGACCCATCCACATAACTCCTAATCTTCAGACATTCATAAGCGTTCATAAGATCCCCCCTCAGTCTTCTCTTCTCCAGGGTGAACAGCCCCAAGTGTGTCAAACTTCCCTCATAAGGGAGGTGTTCCAGGCTCCCAGTTATCTTTGTTGCCCTCTGCTAGACTTTCTCCAGTACTTCTCTGTCTTTCTTGAACTGGGAAGCCCATAACTGGACACAGCACTCCAGTTGTGGCCTCGCCAGGGCAGAGCAGAGAGGGAGGATCGCCTCCTTCCACCTTCTGGCCACGCTCCTGTTAATGCACCCCAGAATGCCATAGGTCTTCTTGTCCACAAGGTCACACTGCTGGCTCATGGCCAACTGGTTGTCCACCAGCACACCTAGGTTCTCTGCAGAGCTCCTTTCTATCAGGTCATCCCCCAACCTGTGCTGATGTGTGTGGTTATTCCTTCCAGATGAAAGACGCTACACTTGCCCTTGTTGAACCTCATAAGGTTGCTCTCCATTCGACTCTCCAGCCTGTCCAGGTCTTGTTGAATGGCAGCACAGCCTTCTGGTTTGTACAGGGAGATCTGGGACCATAAGCAGACAGTGGAGTACGTGTAACTGAGAAGTGTAATGGTGTCAAATTATCACTCTGACATCAATTAACCTGGACATTTGGAATGACCCTTTACAGATTCAGTCATTTTTCTATCTCTTTTCTGTCCCCTGAAATAAAATGAAAGCCTTCCTATGCCTGGAACTTTCACTTCATGAGTCAGAGCCCCTGCCAGAGAAGTGCTATTGACTAAATAGTTTCAGAAGGAAAATAAAGTAATAAGCTGTAAATCTAGTTATTAGATTGCATGTGCCAAATGTATTTAAAGTATTGATAAATATTTGAAAGGTCTATATCTAATCCCAAATTCCAAACTTTTCATTGCATGATCACTTTCAGCTAACTGAAGGAGAGTAGAATAGAGAAAGAAGCAGCAGAAGTAAAGATCTGAGGCCTGCAGAGAAAAAAGAACAACAACAAAACACACCATACCAACAGTTTCACAGTCTTTTGAAGCCAGACTAGTGGTTAAAGTAGAGAAAAACAGGCAATTCAATACTTGCCATCATAAATTTTATTCAGGAGGGTACATCAGATGGGTAGTTTCACTTAAAAACAAGTGCACACTTGTTCTGTGATGCATAGTAGTGATGATACAACAATGACAAATGTAATTCCAGCTACAAATACACTCTTGTCATCTGTCATGAAAGCCAAACACCTGGTTAAAATACAAAAAACAACAAAAAAAATCCCACAACCAAACCTGTAAGGGAAGACACACAGAGATAAAACAGTAAAGGGCAAAGTGAAAAGAAGAATAGTAACTTTGCATTCCTCTCTCATTATAGGTAGAAGATAAAGGTAACTGATTGCTATAGACTTGATTTGTATATTGCACATTATCATAATGGCTATAATAAGGAGTTATATCACCTCCTCAAAAAAACAGGTCTTGGGTGAGATAAATATTAGGAAATGTCATATGGAAATGACCTCTGCCACCCAGACTTTGTCTTCGAGGTGAGTGAATTAATACAGAGTTTTTACAATAGCATATAATGTTTCTTAGCCTCAAATTTCCTGGGTTCCAGCTTAACAAGCCTACCTGCAGTCCTTCCTTTCTTCTCACAGTTCATTTAGTGCTCTGCATGAGGCAAATGACTATATAATTGAAGACTGTATCAGAGTACACATGCACAAGGCCATAAAATAATGCTGTACAGAGCATGAAATCTGACATTTCCTAACTCTGGGAGTGCCTGTCTTTGAAACCCTAGCATTCCTCTCACACTGATTGAGCCAGAGATCTAAGTGGGAAAAAAAAACCCAAAATTTCTCATTCAAAGCTAATGATGATATCTAGGATTAGCTATCTTAGATATGATAAAACTGGTTTTCTACCTGTCTGTCTATCTATCTGTCCCATGTCAGGACATGAAAGTTAGAACTGCAGCAATCCCTGGAGGCTCTCAGCTATCCACATCAAGCCTGTGGTTGGACTAGGGGTGTGCTCCTTGCCCTTTCACAGAAGCTAAGACATAGAATGAGGGAAAATACGAGTCCAGATCCTGATTGTGCTGTAAAAAAAAACCACTCAGGATGCTGCCAAAAGCAGCAGGCTGAGGGCGCTCTTGTTTCCAGTATGTTAAACACCACCTCTGTGAATCACCTGCTGAATGTCACGCTTCTGCCGGTTTATAGCTTTGCTATCTGCAGAAGTAAGAAATATGAATTCCCAGGCTCCACTGATCCTGGAGGAGAGGAGACATGATGGTTATGGACCACACCATTATGCTCATTTGGCATATGCAATCTGGATGATGGGCTCTATGCATATGGTGCTTGGTCCAAGAAAACTGAAGGCAGTTGTTTTAATAGCACTGCCTAAGTGAATTTGTGGTACTCCCAGTTACCCTATTTGCAGAAGATAAGGACCATCTTATCTCCACTTCCTTGTGTATGCCCATCGGGATACACTCTCCAGAAAATCCATGTGGTATTCCACATGATCCACACTACTCTGTGGAAGGTAGGAGTTTATAACCCAAGATATCCTTCTGCTCATGATGTATTTGAATAAAACAGTCAAAGGATAGAAATAAGGAGAGTCACCTCAAGGTTTCTCTACAGATGATTGGGTAAAATCAAGTTGCAACTCCATTCCTACCAGGAAAGGAAAGGAAGAAAGGAAACAGACAGAGCTGGGTTAGAGGAAAGTCTTACTCTTCCGGGAGACACTGTGCCCTATCCCATCCTCATTCAGAAACATCAGACACCTGGTCTACATGTCTTTGATGTAGGCATATAGTGGAAGGTTGCTATTTTTGTCAGCCCTACAAGAGATAGCTGCCTGCTTGGGCCTAGGTTTGGTCTGTGAAGAAGGAGAACACATTAAAAAGGCAGCATTTTAATCTATCGTTTTTTTCCTTCTGTGTTTAAATATGGTATTTAAAAACATTAATTCATTGCTCAAAATAGTTCTTATGGTCAGGTTCCATAAATTTCAATTTATTTTTAATGTTTTTAACTCAGAGCATAGAACACCTAAAATGGACAACTGAAATTAACTGGCTTTGGTTTCAGCCTTAGCATATCCAACAATTAGTACAAACCTCCCAAATTGTGCAGGTGTCCTGTAAGAATACAGAAAGCATTATTTTCAGTGTTGTTCTGGAGACAGGACAGGTTGCTGATTTTCAAAAAAATTAAAGACTGAGAAAACTAGGACTATAAAGTAAAATATTAAATCATTTCCTTTACCAGACTTCTTAAGTCTCTTCAATAGTATGTTTAGTCTCTGCTCAACCTCTCATTCCCTATATGCAATATTATGCAGCCTGTATTCAGTTTCTTTTTTTTTCACCCAAATTCCACCTCTTTAGGAAGGCCTAACAGCTGCTGAAAAGGCCTTTCTCCTTTTTATCAATCAGGAAATGACTAAATTTGACTAAAATAATTTTTTTTTTCTAAAATGAAGGCATGCCAGACAATGACATCTCTGTTTGTTCTGCTTTGTCAAAGTGTACTTTCCAATAAGAAATGTGTTTATGACTAAATGTTTTGTCATCAATGCTTTCCTGTGGTTTATCCATCCATGAACACTTTAGGTCATACACTTCACTCTATACAAAATGTGTTGCTATTTTAAGACTTTGTCAAAACTGTCTTTTAGTGTATTGTGAAACAGATCATAGAATCGTAGAATGGCCTGGGTTGAAAAGGATCTCAAAGATCATGTAGTTTCAACCCCCCTGCTGAGTGCAGGGTCGCCAACCACTAGACCAGGCTGCCCAGAGCCACGTCCAGCCTGGCCTTGAATGCCTCCAGGGATGGGGCATCCATAGCCTCCCTCCTTGGACAGCCTGTTCCAGTGCCTCACCACCCTCTATGTGTAAAACTTCCTACTAACACCTATCCTAAATCTCCCTGTCTTAGTTTAAAACCATTAAAAGTTAAATACAGGTACAGTATTCAGTCACTGAAAAGTGGTTCCCTCCATCATTCTCAGTCTTAAATAACTTTTTTGGCTAGGTAGTCTATTCCTAATATAAAAGCAACTGTTAAGAGTTGAAAAATTGTAAGAGATTCTCTCCATGTCAATCTGGGCAGTGTCACTGTGCAGGATGTGCCTCAGCATTCCCACCTGTTTGAAGCTGACAAAGTGAAACGTCCCATTCAGTTTACCTGTGTTAACATTATTGCTGTTGTTAGGAAAGGCTGGGATACATTCCCAAAGCCCAAACAATTTCACTGTAGTGTATTTTTAAATGTTCCTAAAGCAACTTCATTGCTTTCTTGAAAGTAATCAAGGACATGACAGGTTATTCCCTCCTCAGATGCACACCAACCAACAGTGACAAGAAATGTTTTGCAGTTTGTATGGCTTGACAAAATCCTCATTACAAACAAACTTTTAATTGTTTTCTAAGTCAGAAAAGTTGTAGTATGCTTTTGGCAATACACAATACTTTTCTCCTTTTAGCTATTGGGAATGTTGAATAACAATTGTACTTAATTTGTTATTGTAAATAAGTTTCTGTGAAACTCTGTGGGTAAACTACTGTGGCATAATTTTGCTGCTACAGAAGCATCTACTTCTAATTTTCTTCTGTATTCTTAGAGTTCCACATTAACAAATGTCATGTTTTGTTTTTAAAAACTGACAAGAATTCTTTTAGTGAATTGCCCTGCTTTCCTTTTGCCACACATCTGACATTCAGCTATGAGTAACTTAGAAAACAAGGGTAAGCTTCTAGCAATTATTGTTTTCTTTAGTGATCCATGCTGCTTCTTTATGCAAACTGGAACGTGCAAGAACCCTTTTTGTTTCAGGGCAAGCTGTATGTTAATGTTAATTTTTAGCACATCTGTAGCCATGATTCTAACAGAAACCAAACTCAGACAACTAAAAAGCGCAAATAATTTTCACGTGTTAACAATCAGTCTCCTTTATGCTTCCTGTAACATATAAGGCCAGCAATTAATCATGGTAATATGAAATATATAGTTTTCTGGTATCCAGAATTTGATTATTTAGGAAAGTGTCAGACATAGATGTCCAGGTAGCATGCAGTTTTTCTGGAAAATGCATTTCACAGGTTTTTTAATTTCCAAAGGCAGAAAAAAGTGCTCATGTTTTAAAAATACATTTCAACACCTAGGAATCATGAAAAAAATGATTTATTTATTGTTGATTATTGAACTACTGTTGCTTTTTCCATAAATGACACATTTCCTTACAGTAACTATAACAGCCTGATCAAAGGCATTAGTGCACATCTCAGAGCTTCAGTGCTTATTGTCTGTGCAACAGTCAGTCCTCCTGACTGAGCTGCATGTTTTGTGCTGCACTGTTACAGCCTGACCAGATGAAAAGCTGGGATGAGTTAGGAGAGATACCTCTCTCTGCACAGACTGGCTACAGACAGAGGGAGTTTGGAATTCCTACAGGACTGTATTCTGACAAAGGAAGATTGGTCAATGTATTACTCAACTTAATTTCAAATAGTTTGAATTAAATTCAACAGGATGGAATAATCTAATTCTTAACAAAACCACAACAAAAGCAGCCAATCAAAAATCAAAAACCATTTTCCTGCAGAAAAACAAGGAGTAGTAAGATCATATTTTTCTATGAATATCTGTATTTTTGCTCAGAAAATCATCTACCAGAGAAATCTCTGTCAGCTCTAGGTAAGGGTTTGCAAGTATCAGAGTGCAGCATCCTAGAAGCTATCATTTTATCGCAAATTGGGAAAACCTGACAGCTTTGTCTTGCCTTAAAAAAAAAAGTCCCATGATTTATTATAAGGATTCATTCGATCTGGTGGTGGCAGTATGTGCCTGTGGTTAAGAGAAAGAGGTAGAGGAATATTCTGAATGACACACGGACACATGTTTGTTGGGAAGAATTCCTGCCAGCCAGCAGGACATGGTTGCCAATAAACTCAGTGATGGGAGGGGCTATCATGAGGGTGGGAGAAGGCACGAAGACCCTCACCTTTGGCAAGAAGCTTTCAGTTTCACGTCCCCTCCTGCTCCTCACCACTCGCCTTGCAAGCTCCCTTGCAATGGCCTGTTTCTTGAAGTGAGGGAAAACGAAGCAAAGAACTGCGTCTGAGGAAAATACCTAAGGAGAGTTAATAGGGCTGGTCAGCCCCCCTGCTCTGCCTGCAGGCCCTGGGGAACAGGGAGCTCCACGCTCACCTGGCTGGGAGGAAATTTCGTCATGGGCGTTTCTGTGGAGGTCCCTGATACCCCTCAGCCAGGGTTACTCCGATCTTCTAAAGGGCAGGGAGTAGCAAACCCCTCAGGAATTGTTTCCTTCCCTTGTTCTGAAAGGCAAGTGCCTTTTCTACTCACAGCCCCTGTGAAAACAGGAACAAAACCAAAACACACTCATGCAAAAAAGCCTGCTCTGCACACCAACAGGTTTCATGGCACTTCTCCACCTGCTCGGTGACAGTCACTTACTGAGCCCCTACCAGCTCAGGATCATATTTAAAAACCAAAGAAAATTACAAACTCCCAGACTTGTTGGCATCTCGTTTTCAGAAGTCACTATTCAGGTAAACAAACGTGATGAGATTTGCATAAGAATGAGAAATTTGTGTGAATATGTCTCTTGTTGTTTAGTTTAAAGTTTTGTTTCCCTTCCTGCCTCTATCCCTGTCTTTGCTTTCTGGCCTTCGGGACCATTGAGCCCATTTGATTCCAGAATGTTTGCAAATTTATCGTTGTGGCAAAGGAAATAGAATTCCACAGAGACTTGTTTTTCTGAGATATGAGCTGATGTTCTCATATAATCAAAGAATCCAAGGAGACTGGGTGTTAAGGAAAGAACACCGAGGAGTGTGAGCTACAAGAATACCAGAAGACAAAGTCACAACATGTGCTAGGTTTTAATGACCTCTCGAAGTATGTGCCATGAGACGCACGTATCTGAAAGGCTATATGAAACTACCACAGAATTTCACCTGTTTTACATCTCTGCTTGGGCACTACTGCTGACCCTGCAGTTGTTACCCAAAGCATACATTCTGAAAATGACAGATAAATTACATTTGGAATACTACCCATTGTTTAGAAAATTGTCACTCATCCTGAACTTTGGCATGGCTTGTGGCCATGATTGTTAGAGGTATAATAAAATACCTCTTCCTTCCCTGCCTCTTCCAGATCATGCTGTTTTTTGATGATTATACACTGTCTCTTCTCTCCATTCTCTCTGCTTATCTTCCATCTCAAAGGTAGGTTTTGACAAGGCACCTTCCGCCTTCATTTATAAGCATTTGGACTTTCTGTTGCAGATTCTTCCACTTCCAGCTCCGTAAAACCCCATATTTCTCTTCTGCTAGGTATGCCAAATAGTCCATGGCACATGATCTCTATATGTAAAAATCAATCTGAGCTACTTAGCACTTCTTGCAACAAAGCTTATGGCATGATTCAAAATTTCATCCAAATACAAGAAACATCTATATTTATAAAAACAATATTATAGTGCTAAGTAGGCACATAAAATCCTTTCTCTGCTATATAAAGACTTATGCCAGATTAAGCATCAGGTATTAATTCCTCAACCTTGCCCGTAGGAAGCCCCCAAAATCTAGTTACATATATTACATATGCTTTTCTAACTCTTTTTACATCAATAATGTGAAATTTAAATACACAACAAATATGTTTTTCCACATTGATTTTTGCAAGTTCACCGTCAGCAAGATGTGAGAGGAGAAAATGCTACATCCCTTGGTGCCTATTCTGTTTTCTGCTTCATGTTAAAAACAATGGTTTTTTTTTTTTTTTTTTCCAGGAATTTGTTCAACTAATTGGATTCAAGAAGCAGAGTCTCACAGAAGTTGTGAGGAACTGGAGGTGTCGATTTGATGAAATGCTCACCGTGCTCCTTGGAAAGTTTTAAAGTGCTTTGGTTCATAGCAGTCAAACCAGCTCTGAGCAGATCAGTTTGCAAAGTGTAGATTAAATGAGTTATTCCGGAACGTATGGAAAAATACTAATGACATAGAAATAAACAAGCAGTTATACGACCAGACTATCAGGACATATTTGCTCTTATTACAGCCACCACAGCAATGTTCAGTGTTTTTGAGGGGGCTGTTATGGTGAGTAGGTGTATGTATGTGGAAGAGTTGAAAGAAAGTATAGAAATAAAAGTCTTAAAAGTAGCCTGCAGCAGGGAGAAAATGAACAGAAAGCTTGTTGCTCTAAACAAAAGGATGCCACATACATCTGCAGACTCTTGGGGAGGCTGCACTATTTCCAGTGTTACCGGTCTGATCTGTTACAGGTGTGACAGCAGACCAAATGTACATATATCTGGAGGATGTCTGAAACGACAGAGTAAACTCAAGTTCATGCTCTTATAACTCAAATCAGAACCTGGTAAAACTGTCTCCTTGTAAAATTATGCCAGTGCAAATGACAAACGTGCATGGGTCATAGATACATTTTGTGCAATATCTGGCTACGTATCAGTAGGATATCTCTTAGGACTATCAGCAAAGTTAAGACTTTAAAATATCATGAAAACTTTCCATTTTATTGAGGACTTCTGAATATGTTCCTTTGTCATGCTCTACTAACATGAAAGTCAATCAGATGTCTGACTTTCAATTACATAACATTTAATTTATATAAGATCAAAGTTGAAAAATCCAGTAAACAAAAAGTGTTTTTTCATCCATTTGATTTCCCTACACTCTGACTTACATCTTTGGAGTTATCTGTATAACTATTCATCCATAAGATGATGTATATATATTCTTAGGGGAGATTTAGAAACAGCATCTACATTTTCAGTTAGTACCTTACCTTAATAGAAATTACATTTTGAATGTAAACACACCTTAAATACAGACACAGAATTCAGTACTATTACTATATCCATTTCCTTACGCTTCAGGTCACAAATCCATTTGGTCTAAAGGAAAGATATCTAATTTCCACTATGATTCACACAATCTTTCTTTACTTACATTTTCAGTTATCTATGATTCATACAACCTTTCTTTACTTACATTTTCAGTTTTCTGAAGTTAAGCACAAATCCTCAAAAATCCACCTGAAAATAAAGATCTCCAAGAAAGAGTATCTGGCATTGTGGCTGACCAGTTTAATAGGTCAGCACAGATTCACTGCCAACCCTGTTAGCTCTGAGACAGCTATAGCACTGGATGGTACCAAGGCTTCTTCTAAGTTAGCCACATCCTTTTCTTGTTCTCCAGAGTGTCAGCCCTCATCCTTTCATTCTTCATTCCTTTCAGTTGCCAACGCCTCTGACTCAGATGCGGTGATGGACTTGCACCTGTTCCCCCTAGGTAGCAAGGGCAGCTGGTATGATTTAGGTCTACCTGCTAGAATGTTTGGTGCAGTTCCATTTCTCTTGAGAGACCAATGAAGAACACTGGACATGATTATTAAGCGTGGGATAGATAACTGGACAGTGAGGTGGATTGAGAACTGGCTGACTGGCAGAGCTCAGAGGGCTGTGGTCAGCAGCGCAGAATCTGGTTGGAGGCCTGTAACTAGTAGTGTTCCCCAGGGGTCAGTACTGGGTCTGGTCGTGTTCAGCATCCTCATCAGTGACCTGGATGAAGGAATAGAGTCCACCTTCAGCAAGATTGCTGATGATACAAAGCAGAAGGCAGCACAGCCTTCTGTGTGTCAGCCACTCCTCCCAGGTTTGTATCAGTGTATTCAGTGAGACCTGGGCAGGCTGGATAGGTGGGCAGAGAGGAGTCTGGTGATGTTCAACAAGGGCAAGTGTAGCGTCTTTCATCTGGAAGGAATAACCACACACATCAGCACAGGTTGGGGGATGACCTGATAGAAAGGAGCTCTGCAGAGAACCTAGGTGTGCTGGTGGACAACCAGTTGGCCATGAGCCAGCAGTGTGACCTTGTGGACAAGAAGACCTATGGCATTCTGGGGTGCATTAACAGGAGCGTGGCCAGAAGGTGGAAGGAGGCGATCCTCCCTCTCTGCTCTGCCCTGGCGAGGCCACAACTGGAGTGCTGTGTCCAGTTATGGGCTTCCCAGTTCAAGAAAGACAGAGAAGTACTGGAGAAAGTCTAGCAGAGGGCAACAAAGATAACTGGGAGCCTGGAACACCTCCCTTATGAGGGAAGTTTGACACACTTGGGGCTGTTCACCCTGGAGAAGAGAAGACTGAGGGGGGATCTTATCAATGCTTATGAATATCTAATGGGTGGGAATCAAGTGGATGGGTCAAGGTTCTTTTCAGAGGTGCCCAGTGACAGGACAAGGGGCAGTGAGCACAACCTGGAAAGCAGGAAATTCAGTCTGAACTTATTTTCTGTGAAGGTAACAGAGCTCTGGAACAATCTGCCCAGATAATTGGTGGAGTCTCTTTCTCCAGAGATATTCAGAACCCACCTGGATGCTTTCCTGTGCAACCTACTGCAGGCAACCTGCTTTAGCAGGACCTCTATGATTCTGTGATTCTGTGATCATAGTATTCAGTCAAGCAGAGACTTCAGAAGCTCCTGATGATCTCAGAATTCAGATTCTTGTTCCTACTTGAGGTTACAGTGAAACAGTTGAGGTGTGAGTCCAGAAGTGCAAGTTTGAGCCTGACTCTGAATATGAACCGAACAATGCTCTAGGCATCACATCTGTGGATGAATGTACGCTAGGGTATCAATGAATCTAATGCTGATCGCAATGCTAATTTCCCTTAACTATACTTGTATCATGAACTTTCTGGCTTGAGAAATGGCTGGAGAAAAGAGAAGACACAGATGCTTTTCCAGGCTGCACAAATCTCTTAAAAGAGTGAGAAATCTTGGCTAGAACACCCACTAAAAATTCACTGTCTTTAACACCATCTAGGACTATGGAGGATGTGCCTTAATCAGAGATCAGATTAGTAAAGAAAATGTCCTATCATTACTATGAGAGGAATATTTGCTCACTTTCTGACATTTCACTTTTATTTATTCATACCTAGGCTGGAACACAGCAGTGCAGTCATGTGTGCAAAAATTTGAAGCTTTACTTGCCAGTAATACATAATTCATAAGCACACAGTGTCTCAGATTCCCCTCTTATTTATAAGTGTTGACTGTAGTGAAGTTACTCTGGGTTTAAAGTGGTGTAAAAGGTGGAGAGGCACAATATATATAAACATATATATTATTTATTAGCACATCATCAGGAGTTATTGCTTTAGCTTTCTTCATGTCAATAGTAATACAATTTTACAACTTGGAAAAGTGATTTTCGTTTTGGTTTCATTTCCTTTGACAGGAAAGGCAAAATTATTTTAGTGCCATTTCACATGACTAACACTTTCAGAAACACAAAACAATGTAATAATCATTTGGGATGAGGGGCTAATATAGAAAAGAAAACATACACTCAGCAGATAAATGTGATACGTAGATTATGCACACAGAGAATTAAAAAAAAACGAAATGAAAAAGGCTGATAATAATGTTTCTGTGTAATGCTCTTCCAAATTAAATTGCTCCGATCTGGCGTCTCTCATGAATCATTGTATCAGAAACTGCCACAGCTAAAACAAGACTCCTTTGCTATCTTCAGAGTGAATTAAAATGGTGACTTGGCCTTGTATTCCTGAGCTTTATCCTCAGTACTTGTCAAAGAGAAAAACAGACTTAAATATGAAAAGACTTCCTATTGGTTTAAATTTTGCCTTGAACAAATTCAATGTAGAATATTGCAAATGCAATCAGTGGAGGTAGTGTTTCTGATCTATTTTACTTGAAATAAAATATTTGCCTTAATTTAACATGATAATTGTTAGAAATTGAAATGGTGACAGTTACCTAATTATATGCTCAAAACCAGATTCAGAATTTCTTTTTTTTTTAGATAGCCTGAACTGTGTGTCTTGCATGTATTCTGCAGAGTGTATGTATTGAGCTTACTGGAGCTTGTCCTGCATCTGGCCATTTCCAGTGCTGCCTAGTTTCAGAAATTCACCATCAGTGATATTTCATGGAATCAACACAATCCAGATATGTAAAATAAATCATTATAAATGCGGCAAAGAATATCAACAAGTAATTCAGCTTTCGCTTTTTATCTTCATAAAGACGTTGAAACACTCATACATATTCTTGGTTGAGCTGCTTAATCTTATTACTAGGAAGGGAATTTGTGGCTTTAAAAAAAATGTAGAAAGAATTCAGTACTTTTCCTTGGGTTCAAATCAGGAAACACATTACTAAAATTGCACATTTTCAACCAATATTAAAAATGTTTCAAAAAGTGTACACTGCCTTGCCTTAGTTTGCATTTACATGGCTGGAATGCAGCTTGCAGTTCATGGGCTCGATTCTCAGTGAAGGGAAGGTGCTAGAAATTGACTTCTAGTCCTAAGGAGGTTTGGGTTGGGTTCAGTGTTTCTGATGGTCAGTTTGGAAGCTTCCCATATTACCTCAGAGGCTATTCAGCATTGCTTTCACCTTTGTTTTTTTGCTAAGAATCAGAAAAGCTGATTAAATGAAACTCTCATATAGAATAAATCTTTGTTTCTTTTCAGGGATAAGCAAAGAGGCAGCCATGCAGCACACAAAACTTGGATGCTGCACTGGCAGACAAACATTCACCTCTCTTTGATGACACTGTACATATGTTAATTAAACAGGGAATATAAATGACGGTAGAAAAACTTCTGGTATTGAGTTGACTGTAGAAACATATTGAATGACATGTTTTTCATTTGCCGCAAAATTAGTCTGTCAGTTTACAGCTGTCATTCTTCTCAAATAAATTTGATGAAAGGGACAGAAAACTGTTTCAGCACACCTAGCATCAGCATGGAAGGCAGAGTCAAAGATTGATCCCACACAGTGAAAGTAATCAAAGAGACAGAAAAGTCACAGTAATTTAAAATCATGGAATGAGAAAGTTCCTGGCTGCTCATCTGGTAAAGGCAACTGGTTGACCTGGTAAGATGAAATGCTGTAAGGAAAAAATATTAGTTTTTTTCATCACATGGAAACAACATAGCGAACTGACCAACCTAACTGGTGTTCTGCAGTCCTCTTGATTTTCTGATACGTGTTAGGCTGTATGCAAAATACTCTGTATTGGCTATTTGCCTATGTATTGGCTATTTGCCTAGCTGAAATGAATACAACTTGGTAAATGAGAAAGTTCTTTTATGTACCAGATCATTTGTGTGAACACTAAGCAGTTGTATTCTGTAAACAGATCACTTCTAAAGATTTTTTTTTCAGCTAAATAGTTTGGAAGAACACCCAAAGTTTCCATTATACCCCATATGCCCAGTATGCATGTTGTGAAGATAGTCAGAGTCCCAGCTAGTTGAAGCTGAGAGGGTTGGGAGCTGGACAGAAATAGACTTACTTAACTTGCACCCAGCTCAGCTCAGGCAGTTCAGATTGCTTTAGGCAGACCTAAGGCAGGTATTTCTAATGGGAGTGCAGTTCACCTGCCGTCGTTTATATTCAGCTACAATTCTTGTCTACATCTCAAAAGAACTGTCATATCTCTGATAATACTACTCAATTCCCAATGATGTCATTGGGAATTGTTGACTGACCAGTTGCTATTTGATGAATGTCAAATTCTGTCAAGCATTTACTGTTTTCTTTTTTTTAACTCAGAGAGAAAAGGGATGAAACAATGATTTAGGCAGCTTATCTCCCTCAGTCAAGTGCCCCCTCTTCTGCTTGAGCGTGGTTTATCTAGGTTGCTGCTGCCCAATATCTGTGGGCATGGGGATGAGGCTGCAGGCACTGTGCCCTGTGAGAACCAGGAAGTCTAAGGAAATTCAAAACTGGTTTGTCCCCTGTGCCTATGTAGTACAGAATACTTTCAACTGTGGTAATTCAAAATGAAAATCCTATATTATGATGTTGGCCCACGACATCAGAGGCTGATGTTGTTGATATGGCAGTAGTGGTTGAACCTTCCCACCAATATTCCATTAGATTTTGTTGCCATGTAACAGATGGCAGCAGAGGGGCAGTCTGAAAGAATATCATCTGACATGGAAGTGTGTATGAAGAAAAGACATGCTGTTGAATTCCTTCATGTAGAAAAGAATGACACCCACTGACATTCATTGATACTTGCTGAATGCTTCTGGAGACCAAATAGTGGGTGTGAGCACACTGAGCCAGTGGGTGGTGTGTTGCAGCATTGGTGACAGTGATATGAAAGACAAACCACATTCACAGAATCACAGAATCATTACAGTTGGAAAGACATTTAAGATCATGTAGTCCAACCATCAACCCATCACCTCCATCATCCAGATTATGTTTCAAAGAACAATACCACATCCTGTTTTTTTTAGTGTTATATTTTTTAATAAGAATGGAAGGAGTTTTGCCCTTTATTTGCTTTTCTTCACACACATGGTAGAAAAAGAAGTGAAATAATTTGTTGTGTGTGAGGATCCTTGCCTACAAAAATACGAAGGTCTTCAGTGAAACTTCTGCTGGGTTTGCAAAGCAGTGAATAAGAGGGAAAAAAATGCCATTCATAATTTATATTTTGCCTTTGGCAACAGATGGGACAAGAGAAACGAGATGACTGTGTTATATTTAAAATTAGCATTAGTCTGAAGTAAGGTGCTCATTTCTGTTACTGAATGTGCTTACATTTAAACCAAACATATAACCTACTGTTGTCAATCAGTACTTATCTGTTATACATGATATTCTAACACATTTCTTACTAACCTTTGTATGTTCTTAATCGCAACATTCAATTAACAAATTCTGTTATAATCAAGGCTCTTCGTTTTGAATGATTTGTTATTGACATTTCTTAGTAATATGTTTACAGGGGCCAGAAATGCCACATCTAGCATAGTGATGTATCAAAGCTTTCAGGGGTAGTGAATCAGTTTTTATTTTTGAATTTATATGTATTTTATTTTTGTATAAATAGCTCTTAATGGTCTCTTCATATAAAACTGTGTGCTTGTGGCAGGTCTTGTCTGATGCCACAGTATCCTGTTGCAATTGTGGAAGGCAGTAAAGAGATCTATTAATCCTGGTGGCTGGGTGGCACCAGATTCAAGGCCACTTTGCAAAGGAAAAAATATCACATAAATACTAATGAGAGATAAGAATATCTTTTATGAGCTCAGAGACTGGCTGCATTAATTAAGTGGCATTCGCTTTCACCTAGGTCCCTAAAGCTTGGCGGTGCTTTATGATTCCAAGGGATTTAGCTTTGATAGTCAAAGTTTTCCACCTTCCTGGTTCCACCAGTATGCTGTGTATTCTGGTAACATGAGCAAGCTCACCTCCAGAATTTATTTAATTCAAAATTATTTACTGAATAAAGATCTGTGATCTGAAAGTAAAGGGAAAACCCAAGAAATAGTGGGAACATTCAGTTTAAAATTCCCCTTTAGACCCTATCAGCAGATCACTGAGAAGAATTACTTAGCAGCAAATACAGCAAGATGCACAGTGAAAATCCCTGCAGCAGTTGTTTTTGTTTCATAGTGTCAGTTTTTCTCTTTTCTTCTTCCTATTGCTGTGATCAACAGAGGGCACTTGGGCTCCTTTCTATTTTCAGTTTCAATTAAAATTTCAAAAACTATTTTTGATTGAACTTTTGAACACACTGAAATGTGAAAGCAACCCCACTGTCACTAAAATGGTCTGAAATGTGTCTCCTGGTCATGAAAATTTCAAAGAGAAGATGCTGGTTGTGAGCAGCTCCACCTCCGCTCTATGCTCCAACTTTCTTGTTAAGGTCTCAGCAGAGACCATGCCTTTTAACTTTATTTTTTGTCCTTAGATAAAATACAGAGTGCTTTCACTGAATGTTACTGATAGGGAAAAAATATCTATGAGTTAGATAAAATCTATTGAACATTGAAAAGAAGATCCCAAACAAAAAAATAACCACTACCACCAAACAGAAAGAAAGTAATCCTGGAGCAGCAAGCTCCAAAGAGATAAAGCTCATTATAACCTTGATCAGTCTCGCTAGGAGATACTGTTCAGGAGCGATGGTGCATTTTGAGGATGCTCTGCAACAGGCATGATGAAAATTCAAACATCTTGACAGCTACACTTTGTGCTAAGGATATGAAGACAAAGTCTTTGGGAACTCACATCTCCCAGACTTAACAGATATTCTATACAGAGAAGATTTCAAGCCTCTAATTTGGTGTTTTGGGGGAAATTAAATGTCCTTTAGCATGTTGAATTAGGTCATTCATACCTCTGTTCCTCATTAAAACAGCATGTGAGCACACGTTACACTGCTTGTGAATGCAAAGATATGTCTTTTGCAGTATTGTCATGATATTGTTTCTGTGGATCAGTCTACTTACAAAATTCTATGGGTATGAAAAAGAAACAAAAGAACAACTATATAGGGCTATGACATCACCTAATAAGTGTTAGTCACAGCCTAAAAGGACTGTCATGTTATGGTGCTGAAAATTCACTGCTTCAAGTGAATCCTGAAAATCTTAGAATTCCACTACATACTAGTGCTTCTCACCTTGATATATCTGTGTACAGGAGAGGAAACTGTTCAGATGTTCTTGTCTCGAGGTCTCACTGTGTGTAAGAAATTCTAAAACAAAGTTTAGAAAAGCTGAGATTCAAAATAGATGGAAAAGGCCATTAAGGTATCATAGCGAAACAGACAGAAACATGTTAAAAAGCAGAAACACAGTTGCAATGTTGGGAATTAATAAAATTAATAAAATGCATTCATCTCACTTTGGTGATTAAGCCAGCTTTCTGAAGATGTCCGATACTTAAAAGACCAATTTGGATAAAAGTATGGTTTCAGCACATCCAAAGGGCGCTGTTAAATTAATAATTTTATGTAACATTGTCAGAGTGACAGAATGTAGTTGGACAGCAACAGTGAGGCTGTTACAACATATGAAGTAAAATTATGAAGAGCTCTGCTTACAAGGCTTACCAGTAATGACCACAATCTGTTGGCAAGGTTCTCCATACTGAGTAGAAACCTGAACTTTACCAGATTATTTTTTCTATTGAATGAGACATTTTTTTTTTTCTATTCATCACTTTTGTGATGTGGCCTTCTCTTTACATAGTATAACAACACATTATGTGTAATGTCAGATGTACTTCTGAGCTTGCATTTGCATCATATTGATGATGGAGACAGTTGAACATCATCTTATGGACGACATGGCCGTGCTTATACTGTAAAGACATGGAAGCATCTGTTACCTGATGGAAAGAAAAGGAAATAAAAGTCTTACCAAAACCTAGCAGAAGCCCAGGCAATCTTGGAATAAAATAAGACTGAGATGTTGAACTTTTAGCTTGATAACTGCAAAGCTTACCAAGAGACTCCAAAAAATTCTACTGACCATAGAAAACTGAGTAATCCCTAAATTGATGGCTTTGAAATGTTTCCGAAGGGCCCCAGAGAGAAAGTCCTCCTACAACTGAGAAATGCCATGAGTGTTTCCCTTTCAGCAACTGGGGGTACCTAGGACTCGGTATTCATTCTTTATTTTTTTTTCCCCCAAGTGATACAGCAGCTTCAGAGAACTTGAATGCAACTCGAGAAAGTGTTGCTGAGGAACAACACATCAGTTCTCATTGCCAGCTGACTGTCAGGGACAGATCTAGAGAGAAAGAAGTTGAACCTGAAGTGGCAGCTGTAAAGTACAAAAGTTCTCCACCCTGTCAAATGTATAGGCTGTTCACGTAAATGCAATTGCTGTAGGAATAATCTTTTTGTGAATTTCTGTTACGATAGGTGCTCCATATAAATCAACAAAGGAAGCAACAAAGCTATGCTTTTGTAGTGTGCATTTAGCTGTAGAGCTCAAAATGAGAGCATTTATAATCATTCTATAAAGTAGAAGAAAATAATGCTCAAGAGCTAGTAAATTGATTACAGGAATGAGGTGCAGAGTACATGAATATCAGTTTCAAACTTAATATCTTCCATTTAGTAAACTAATAATCTGTGCAGAGCTATTAGCTGCTTTGTTAAAATATTTTATTGTGAGGATGTTCTCCTTATGGTATCTTACTTAAATGGAGGTCCCCTGAGTTACCTTATCCAGGTTATCACTGTCATGAACTTAAGAGTGAAAGCTGTTCTTTTATTGCCATATAGTATTACACTGCTTGTTTCATAAAATTTTATTTCCCCACTTTTATTGCCCTAAAGGCCTCATTCTGTATCTTCAGATGAAGCACTAACTGTTATGCTCAGAGATTTTTTCCTTCTAAGTTTATGCAAAGAGAAAATTATGTTTCCTTGTGTTTTCTGCCAAGTGTTTGAATCACTAATTGAAGGAAAGACTTGAAAAAACACATGGTCAGCCCATTTCTGGAATTCTGCAGGAAGCTCACAAGGGAGAAACATGATTGTAACCACCCCATGTTCTGCACAGGTTATGAATTAGTTCAGTTCCATGCACATGCTTCTCTGTTGGGTACAGGGCTGGAAAAGACTACCTGCAGCTTAACCCCTGTAACTGCCATATCCATGACATAGAGGCTGGAAAGGTCCACAAAACATTCAATCAGCTCTCTTTACACATCTCAAGTTTAAAATATTTCAAAAGGGGTCTAAGCTGCATGTCTGTGTTTTCATGGATATACTGAATCTCTCCTAGCCAGAATGATTGCTTTTATATTTCAGTGTGTTGAGAGTACAAAAAGAATGTGAGGGAACAAGAAAGAAGAGAATTTTTCTCTGCATAAAGAGCTGATTCCCAGTTATCAGATACTGCAAAGAAATTCAGAAAAAAATGCCCTTCAAAGCAAGGATGCAGAAATGTCTCAGAGAAGTTTCAAATCTACATGTCTAATTTGCACTTTCTCCATTATATTAGGATATCCCGTGATACCCATAATTCAAGAAGCCTTTTCAAAAACGGAGATTAATGAAAAGAATTGCTAATCCTAACCCAGAAATATAAATGAATTGCTAATATAAATTTAACTAACGTTAAAAAAGAAATATCCAAAGAACCAAATTTGGCCAAATGTTACGGTGCTTACCAAAGCTCCGCCTTTGCTGTTGCAAAGGTGTAACGAGTCATGTTCATTTTCACTGCTGAAATGTGAAGACACTGAATGGACACTCCTGCCCCTGAGTGGCTCCTGCTCAATGACAGAGCTGACACATTTTAAAGCCAAACATATTGCACCTTATCAGGAAACAGTAAATTCAAAAGCCTGCTCTGTTTCCTCCTATTTGCTCCTTCTGACAACATAGGCTCCTACAATAGCTGTTGCCTCTATTATGTTTTATACTATTTAATAATTTAAATACATTTTAGTATATGTTAATAAACATGCTAATTGATCTGGTTTCAGACCTGCAGTCCCACATCTGTTTCAGATTTCAATATAGTTCACAATTAGAGAGCATATCTCTTCTTGCAGTGAGGGCTTTGGTCACATGTGGGTTTTTTCCTTAATGAGCTGTCAACAAGCTGTCAAATACTGATACAAATTAGAGGGGGTAGACATTGAAGGGTTAGCACATAGAGCTGGAATCAGCACTGTGAAATGGACTCCTCACAGCTCACATGCATGTGAATATATCTTTCTCTGCAGTTACTCATGTCAGTCCTCCAAGTATGATCTATTCACATGAGCAGGTGTTCAGCCTAGTATGAATTTGAAAATCCCTTCATTTTCTGTGTCCATAGAACACTTCTATGTCTGGAGCACTTTAATATTTGTTTGTTCACATTTTTACTGAGAGCATTTGTTCTTCTGATACAAAACGAGCTGTGAAGACAACATGGAGTTGACTACTCCCCAGCAGTATCCATAAAGGTGCTCCTTCAAGGCTCTTGGCTTGAGAAGTGTTCTTCACAACAGATAAACTGATGTAAGCAGCAGCCTTAATATTTAACAGTAGAAGATTAGATTTAGTGTCAAAAATGACACTAGGTTTTTCTGAGCAGCAACCAAGCTCATGTTTTGCCAGGGGTCCAGGCTCCACTGTGCATGTCAAGCCCTTATTAGAGACCTGATAGTCATAAGCTGATCAAAAGACAGAAATCGAACAGAGCAACTTAGCCTTGGGTCCTCATGGGCTACTGACTTAGTACAGGTGAATATCCATTTCTTTGAACACAAAAGATATTGGCAGCTGTCACCTGCCTTTCCCATAGGGCTGCAAGAGCCCAGAGTTTAACAAATTCAGTGTTCTCAGTGTGTACATGACTTAGCCCTCTCCCAACAGGCTACAAATATATAATTGCTTTGCACTTAAGTTTTGGACTGAACAGCATCTTGCTTCTGACATCAAGAGAATGGAAAATACATCTTCCCATCTATTCATTCTGACCCAAGCACCTAGTCTGAACCCTCTTTCTTGTGGGGCTAGAGGGAAATTAAAACTTTATTTTGGTTCATTAAATCAGTCTGTAGGGCAGAAATCACCTGCAGTATGAAGCAATCAGGTATTGCTGAAAGTTCTGTTCCATACTGTTTTGAAAAATACTCTCTTGAGATTAACATAAAGTCACAACCTTGAGCAACTGTCCACTTTTTCACTACCATGTAGATATCTACCATGTAGATGTACGTTTATATTTGTTTCTACTTTCATAAGCTATGATCCCTTAAGAATCAACTGTGTTACCACATTTCATTTAGGTTTCTAATGAGCAGCTCTGACCTTTATCGACCCCCCCCTCCTGCCCCCCAGACTCCACATTAATAAAGAGCTGATGTGAATTTGAAAGAGGATCCAATTCCCCAAAGGTTGTTAAATAGCATGTTCTAGCAGTCACCGACTGGTTTCCACAAGCTAATTAATTCACAGATGAGAAATGTGTCTGCAGTTCATTTTTGTGGGCTGGGATAAAAAAAAAGTACTACAACCTTCAAGGTAGTCAGTTTTGTGGAAGGATTCACGGTAGAGAAAACTTTGTTCTAACTAGCAATATTCTCAGTATGTGATCAGGCATTTTAATCAGTGTCTGATTTCAAATTACTTTGTCACACTCTATCAGTGTCACATTACAAATATGCAGGAGTGATCTACTGGTCTGGAACAACGCTGGTCCTCTGCAATTAGCAGAATATCTAATAACATCAAACAAGGTAGATATGGTTAATGGATTTTTAGGCAGAAATTTAGTTTGAGTAGTTTGAAGAAAAATACTTTTGTGTGCCTGCAGTAGATTCATGTACATGTATTTTGCTAATATGGTAGAATGTGCAGGATGTGAGTTTCATTTTTCAGACTTCTGTTGCTAAAAGATGAGCTCTCAGTGAGATAAACATGGTCACCAGAAGCTGAAGTTGGTGCTTTATTCACCAGTGGGAGAATAATAAGTGCATTGTGTAGCCTATGCCCACTGAGTGTTTGAAAGCGGCTCTTACTGCAGTGACAGCAACACATTAATGCAGGTTACATTTATGACACATTTTACACCACCTTGTATTACATAGGTATTCTGAAGAGCTGTCTTACTAAATCTTGATGCAGTCTGCATTAGTGTTAATTTAGAAAGTTCTTGCTTACACCTATTTTTAACCTCATCTTGGCGCAATAGAAAATGACGAAGTAACAACATATTTTTTCATATATAAGGTAATCATTTCCTGTTGATATGCACTCACTGCATTCTCTAAGTCCAAAAAGAATATTTCACAAGCCTTCTGAAAGACTGGGGAGCAATGTGGAGGAAATGAATTCCAAATAATGCAATATATTTTCAGTCAGAAAAACCCACCAAATTGGACAAGATCTGAACCACTGAGTCTCCCACTCTGACTTCAACATCATATAAGGCTTTCAAACACATTTTGAAATAAAGAACTATGGAAGAGAGTGAGGAAGAATGGAGGTAAAATGGTATAAAAAAATTAACAAAAGGTAAACAGTAATTCTAAATTAATCCAAAACCATTCTTAAAAAAAATACCTTCTAGATGTAGGGCATGTAGTACATCTTATTTACCTGAACTTCAGTAAAACAGCTGATGTTGTGTAAAAAATTGTTAGTGAAGACATGTTGTGTAAGAAGGGAAGAGACAACAAATAGCACGGTGATAGGATATAACAGAGATTTAGGAGTAACTCCTATATCCATTACTGCTCTTTACACAAAATGGGGAATGTGCTAATGTAGTTTGTGAGGAAGTTGTCTTGCAAAGAAGGGCAGTGTCATCATCATTCTTTAGGGGATCTGCCAAGCATAATCTGGAATACTGCTCAAGTCCCTGGTTATCTCCATTCAAGAATGGGGAATTCATGGTGCAAAAGGAGCAGACAAGAAATAATAATGTTCAGGGGAACAGTGAGTGCATTTTATTAGAGATTAGAAAAACTGGATTTCATTCTAGCGAAACAAAAACTGAGTGAGAATGTGATTGCTTTCTGTAAATTCATGGGGAGGGCAAACACTAGGGAAGAGCTGTTTAAACTAAAAGGCAATGTTGGCACAAGTACAAATGGGTATGAGCTGGCCATGAATAAATTTAAGATGGAAATTAAAAAAGGGTTCATAGCCACGAGAACAGTGTAGTTCTGGAACAACCTCTCAATCTGGCTAGCAGAAACACTAACTTGTTTTAAGATGGCATTCAACACATTTATGAAAAGAGTTTTGCAATATGGAGAAGGAACCTCAGTGACCCAAGAAATCCTTTATGTCCCATATTTCTATGTCCCTAGGGGCCTGCAACTGGAAAATGAGAACTCTTTTTCTCCTAGCTTGTACCGTGGCCTCTAAAATACTGGTTTAAAGAACAGCAGAGCAGAAGTCTCTGACCTGCACAGAGCTTGACATGCCCAAGACACACATCCTCAGAGGTGGCAAGAAGATATCACTGGTTTCAGATGTGCAAGGGAGCCTTGCTGACAGACCCCTCTTGTTGCACGCATGAGAGAAGTAGAGCTTTGCTGCATCACCTATTGCTTTTTTCCTTCCCTACTAGAGATACTGTACTGGGCTCAGTGACTGAAGTTACAGCAGATCTGTGGCAACCTTTCAAACTCTTCCTCCATTAGGGACTGGTGTAAAGGTTGTGCTGGAGGCCAGAAACGTAGGACAAGATATTGTCATAGCAAGTGCTAACTCCTCACCCTACTACCAGTGCATCTTGAGGGCAGAGGGGTTCTTCTGAGATTGTGCCACCTTGACTAGCCTGACTAGTCATTGGTTAACTAGTTGCCAGTTAACTGAGGATAAATCAAATAAATATTAGTATTTTTAGTAGCATTTGTATTCAGAATGACTCTTATTTTTGGAAATGGTTGCTTTCAAAACAAAGGACTGTACAACAGCTTGTGATCTGTAAATTGAACAATGAACATACTAAACCAGCTATTAAGTCAAAAAGAAATGAATGGAATTGCAAAGTAATGCTTTCTGGAAAAGTCTCTTCTGGTTGTTGCTGTTGTTGCCAAAGCATTACAACACATTGCAAGGAAACATGATCTGTTCAAAGTGTGAGTGCAGTTGCACATTATTTTAAATTTACGAGGAATATGTCTCTATGCAAAAATGATTTTACACTGTATATTTGGAAAATGGAAGAAGCAGCCCTTACAGTCACCTCATTCTTAGCTAACAGTTTGTGCACCTATACTGCCTGGAAAGCAATACAACATTTTAATTAAATTTCTTAAGGTCAGTGAAATGCCATTGTTTTGACAATCAGCTGTGATCACATAAACCTCGGGGTCCAGATGGCTGGCAGTTTAATGGCAACACTGCATTGACAAATTCACCAATTAGATAGACATTAATATTACATCCTTTCAGATTCTGAGCACAGCCTGACCTCGCCAAAGTGGGCTGGTGTCTTGCTTAATCCCCTGTGCATGCTCGCAGAATGTTATCATGCTGTTGTAGTGGGTTCATCCATCAAAACCGCCCCAGCTTCTCAGCATGCCGAACATTATTGAGTTTGTAAAAACAGATGTCATAACACGCTGCTGGCAGAATGGTTCTCTCTCAAGGGACAGCAGAGGAAACCACCCCGAACACACACACACGCGCGCGCACACACTCTCTGGGAGCACTGGAGTATATACAAATCCTCCCCTTGTCACTCTGGGCCTGACAGGGAGAGGAACACCCCTGATTTATGAGTGCCCCAGGAATCACGGTAGTTAAGAAGAATGCAGAACATCCCGGTGCAAATAACCAGCCTCCTCACCTGTGGTAGCCTATTCCTTACATGAAATTTGCACTTACTGAGCTAGAGGCTCAATAAATACCATGTGGAGAATACAGAATTACAACCTGCATTCAAAAGCACTGGTGTTATTGCGCATGGAGCTATCGCTCTGTATGACAATGAGTTCCTGGGGACAGAATGCGCTTCCCCCTAATCCATTCTGAGGCCAGCTGTGCCTCCAGAAAAGCCAGGATCCCAGGGTTTGAGGGAAAGGGACAACAAGACTTGCTACGCTCACATTTTTCTTTCTTTCTTTTTTTTCTACTTTATATTTGTTTTAAGAGAGGGAGAGAAAAGTGTGTTTTTTAAAATCATTTTCATTATTCTTCTCCCCTGCAAATTAGTGTTAGCAGTAATATACATTTACAGCAACACTTACAGCTTTCTCCTGCACCAGAGAAACCTTAAAAAAGAAACAGTAGTTACCCTAACTTAACTTTGTATGGGGAAAACTCCTGTGCTTCTCCTGTAGAACACCTTGTTGCTTCCCTGAAGTAGATGGTCTGCCAGGCTTTGCAAGTAACGTATATTGCATGTGGGTGACAATTTCAGCAAATGGGAATGCCCATTGTGGGAGCATGAAATATTCTCCATATTTGCAATTAGAAAGTGTTACAGAGTGTGTACTTCCACCTCCGCTGCTGCACAGTGGTTATTCTTTAAAATCTTCCCTTTGAGAGTGCTCTGGTCTGTTGTATCTTCTGCAGTTAAAGCGAGGGATGCCGCTGGATTTGGCAGTTTCTCAGAACTAAGTTTCTGTAGTTTCTCAGAACATGGCATTAAGAGGCCCAATATTTGTATTTTTTAAATAACTTTGAATCGTCAGGAAGACATTCTCTCAGGAGCGTTAGGTTTAATGATCACAAAAATGCTCAGTTTATTAAATGACCAGAGCATCAGTAGAAAAAATAATCCATTGGTACTGCAAGCCCAGCAATCTAACATCTCTCATTCAAGATGGAAATGTGCATCCCATGGATATACATTCCATCAGAATAAGAATTCTCCAGACAACATTTAGCCATCAGATATATTTTCAGCTTTTCCTGCTCTCTGTATTCAGCCAGGACTGTCCTGAATTGTTTTCTGTCTGCCGTGGTCAAAATTATTTCCTGTTAGATTGGTTGGTGTCAATGGCAGTGGGAAGAAAGACATTTTTCATTGAAAAAGTGAAAGACATTTTCAGAAAAGTCTCCTTGATGATATTTTGAAGCAGTGATTTTGTATTCTGTTGGTAACCCAATAGCAAATACAGACATTAAATGCCACTTTTACAGCAGTGGAATTTTCCTTACAGAAAAGTAGAACTCCAGTAATCTAGATGTGAATTTAAATTCAAAAATAAATGTGAATTTAGGCTACTACTTGCACATGTTTGGTAAGTATGCACGTAAGTGTCCATATTAACGATTTAAGAAAAAAAAGAGTCAACTAATGAACAAAGTTCTTTTACTGATGAATTTGTGGTGATGTTGACTGCAGTAGCAAAAGGCCACTTTCATGCTAGTCCCAGATATGTCTGGAAATCTTCAAAACCTTGTAATTATTTCTCAGACAATTTGTACTAAGTGTATGCTGTTCACTTAGCTTCTTGTGTTTTAAATGAGCACTCAGAGGCAATGAGGAGCAAATGGTCCGAGTGCACAATCTGAGAACAACTTCAATTTGCAGAAAGTATTCAGCAATGACTTTCACAAAGTACTGACTCATAGCTGGATTCCCAAAAAATAAGTGCTTAATTCCCTTCAAAATTAGTGGAATTTATGTGACGCATTTTAGAAACACTTTAATAGTCAAGAAATTTTTTTTCCTGATGTCACACAAGAAGACTGATACACTTAAACTTGTTATATGGTATAGCTGTTATTTTGAAAAGCCTGAAAGTAGAAAAACGTCTCCGCAAAGAAAGGCTAAGCACTTGCTTGTAACAGAGCAAAAATAGTGGAATGGCCTCTGTCTATACTGCATCAGAAAGGAGTTATTTAACACGAGAGCACCGTTTAATGGTAGATAACAATAAATCCCAGAACAGTTATGTATTTCAATGAGAATTCAAAACCATAAAATCAGTCCTGTGAATTTTTTATGTGTATAGAAAATTCCAAGGAAATTATGAGCAGTATATAACTCTATGTTACGATAAAGCTTTTGAGGATTACATAATTTTATTATGTTTTATTTTATTTCTTGCACATAACAAGCTTAATTCTGAGTGGGGTCATAAAGTATAACAAGGGAAAGACTTATAGTAAAGGAGATGCAATTTTGATTTTTAAATTACTCATGAGTTCAGGCTTCCAATGAATTTCTAGCCAAAAAAAGAATGCAAGATTCTCAGTTTCTTCTACAAATAGAAAGAATATAGAATCATAGAATCATAGAATTAGCTAGGTTGGAAAAGACCTGCAAGATCACCTAGTCCAACCATCCACCTACCACCAACAACCCCACTAAACC